>NC_053164.1:30608070-30767078 GCF_016835505.1 Polypterus senegalus
GCCGGCCAGCTCTAGGAAGTCCTGGTGGTTTCGAACTTCTTCCACTTATGGATGATGGAGGCCACTGTGCTCATTGGGACCTTCAAAGCAGCAGAAATGTTTCTGTAACCTTCCCCAGATTTGTGACTCGAGACAATCCTGTCTCGGAGGTCTACAGACAATTCCTTTGACTTCATGCTTGGTTTGTGCTCTGACATGAACTGTCAACTGTGGGACCTTATATATTGGTGTGTGCCTTTCCAAATCATGTCCAATCAACTGAATTTACCACAGGTGGACTCTTTTTAAGCTGCAGAAACATCTCAAGGACGATCAGTGGAAACAGGATGCGCCTGAGCTCAATGTTGAGCTTCATGGCAAAGGCTCTGAATACTTACACTATGTACATGTGCTTTCTCAATTTTTTTATTTTTAATAAATTTGCAAAAATCTCAAGTAAACTTTTTTCACGTTGTTATTATGGGGTGTTGTGTGTAGAATTCTGAGTTAAAAATGAATTTAATCAATTTTGGAATAAGGCTATAACATAACAAAATGTGGAAAAAGTGATGCGCTGTGAATACTTTCCGGATGCACTGTACATCCAATTGTTGACTCCAGTTAGGCTAATTGGCTATCAGAAGCTGGTTATCTAATTGCTGAAAGGTTTGACATTTTCTGGAATTTTCCAAGCTGTTTAAAGGCACAGTTAACAAAATGTTTGTAACGTTGTGAGCCACTGGAATTGTGATAGTCAATAAAATGTGAAATAATCTGGCTGTGACCATTGTGGAAAAATTGTTTTGGCAGTTAGTTGTGTAATCTGATAAACTCAAGTGACAGGATTAGCAACTTCAGTGGTCAAGCTTGATATCCCCTCCGACTAGAAGTACTGTGCCACTGGCTTGATAGAATTTTCTTTATATTATCATATTTCATTAAAGAAATTTGACAATTTTTGTTAGGGATATTCCTTGCAAATTTATTTTAGTATTGTTAATTGTATTTATACAATTTAAACTGATCTGAGAGAGAGCTCTAAAATATTTTTGCTTCAAAATCAGTATGGTTGTGTGCAATGTTTTGTATAAATACTACCAATTTTTAATTGAAATGTCGTCATTATTATTAAGTCTGTCATGCTATAGGGTGTTTGTGTGTTTCTGACCTATTAAAATTGCTAATAGGTTACATTGGTGTTGTGAAAGATGCAACTGAGTCAACTGCTCGTGTGGAGCTACATTCCACCTGCCAGACGATATCTGTAGATAGACAGCGGCTCACCCCAGTGTAAGTATACGGAAATCAGGAATGTGTGGTACCAGGTTTTAAATAGATGACATAGAATTGTTTCTGCAGCCATATATGGGATTATTACTTTGTGCTGTTACCTTTAATAAAGTTCATGCACTAAGCACAGGGCTAGCCTAGCAGCCTGAGTTTGAGCAGGTTTCTTAATTGCTGTTCTGCCTTTTATTATAATCGAGGTAGTTGCTTACAGGGCTGCAACTAATGATTATTTTGGTAGTCGACTAATTGTTCAATTTTTTTTTCCCTGATTAGTCACGATTATTTCATGCCTGATTATTTTAATGCCTGCGACCTGTGGTTGCACATCCTGCTCTGGGCTCCAGTGCATGTCTTACCTCATCTGCTCATGTCTGTCCACCAGTGAATGTCACCCTAATGTCTCTGCATTAACACGATTTAAATGAATAATAATCAAATTAAAATAACAGTGAAATATATGAATTTGAAAATAACCAATGTTTTATATTAGTGTGACCATCACAATAAAAAGAAATATATTAAACAATACAAACTAAAGTGCACATAGTCTTTAAACAAAAAAGTGCATTTAACTTAACCAAAAATGGCCACTGGTGTGTCTTAAAGTCCAAAAGTTTAAATAAAGCTTCAATACAAATGCAATAAAACAATAATGTACAGTTTATAAAAGATTCAGTTCATATATTCCTGATTGCAGTGCAGGAACGTGAGTATTTCGACATGCTGTGGTGTGAGACTGGCTCTCTTCTTTGAGACAATGTTCCCAGCTGCAGAGAAGAGACACTCAGAGGGAGTAGAGGTAGCAGGAATACATAAGACTTAATTTTAAGGATGCTTGTGTTTCAGATGCTAATGCATCGCGGTGGTGCTGCTGTGAAAAGAAAGCTCCGCTTTGCATAATCTGCATTCAGCTTTTTTTTTTTTCTTTTTCGGTGAAGTGCTCCCACAGTTCAAAAAGTTTTTTTCTAAATTTTTTTCCATCTCCTTCCCCCTCCTCTTTCCGACTCGCCATTGCAACCACATTTATTTTCCTCTACATTCTTCTTCTCCTCAGACCTTCTTCGGTGGTAGGACTGTGTGCAGTCTTGACAAACCATAACAAACGATACTGCCTCCAGATGTTCATGTAGTGCATTGCAGTTACAAAAACCAATGTGGTTCTTTGTCACTGGAGCCTCTATTGAAGGTTCTGTTTATGACACGTCTACAATAAAAAAAATCTGCGCCGAAAAAATCACTGCAGCCCTAGTTGCTTAATAGTTAACCATTTTTGATAATGTGACATTCTGTTGTCCTTTTTTCGTATGTTAAAATCTTCTTGTCCTGGTTAGAGTTGTGTAGTAACTTCAGACGCATTTCAGACCATTCTAACCGATATGGCCTGCTCAAACTAATGAATTCCTAGTATGTCCTATATTCCCTTCCAGCTGAAAGTCCCGTAGCACAACTTGTGCAGGAGTTAGACATGAACAACCTTGTTAAATGCCAGAACTGCTTAAGATGAATGGTTTCGGTCTAAAGCAGCACTGGTTATATTCTAAGGCCCTGCAATGTTGCAAATTTTTCCAGTACATCGTGGAGCATGAAAAACACCAACATGGAAATGTTTGTTGATCACTTGTACCTATGCTTTTAGTGTTTTGACCGTTACTTCTAGCCAATCGCCTTTGGCAAAGTTGGATATAGATTGATCTGTAGATCTTCCAAATACGTTCCTCTTGCTTTATCTTAGTGTCTTTCTGTACTTCTGCTGCACCAAAATATTAGTTAGCCCCATAATTTCTATTTTAAATAGCATTTTAAGCTTTTCGATGAAACACCCATTTACTATATTACTACCTGTATATTACTAGTAACAATTTAAAAGAATTGGATAATAATTTGAGGTGTTGGCTTGGATCAGAACAAATACATCTGAGCATGGCTAAGAACAGGCAACAAGGAGAGCATCCTCTAAAGACAGTAGTGATTACAGCAGTCTGGACACCCCTCTAGACTTTCTGCTGTCCTCTGTATTATGGTTGTCTGTTAATGAATATCATTAATTTGACAAGAGATTAGACATACACACCGAGTAGTATTACTTCTTTCATTCACCAACAAAATAGTGAGTCATTAAACAAATATAAATAAATGTTATGCCAAATTTTCTTATTATTTTTGGTCAATGTACTGATTTAATGAGTTTATTGACAACGCATTTTTTCTATTTTTTTAACTATGTTTTGTTTTCACTGATCAGGGGTGTAAGAAGGCCTGGAGGAATGACCTCCTCATATAGCCGTACACCAATGTATGGCTCCCAAACACCAATGTATGGATCTGGATCTAGAACACCTATGTACGGATCCCAGACACCTATACATGATGGTATGTTTGTTTATTATGGTATATTTTATGTTTATTATGTTTTGCTTCTTGGACAAGATGTTTCTTTAAGCTTGTTCAAATGATTTCTTAATATAATTTTGAAACTGCATAAAAATATTTTGAAACAATATAAACCTATTATAAAAATAGATTTTAAAATCGCTCATAATTACAAAATTTACCATGAACCCACAAGGTTGTAAGTTTTGAACCTCTCTCATTGTGAGACTGTGTAAATTACTAAACTTTTCTTGACTTTAGTCCATAATTATGTGATGGATGTCTTTTCCATGTGAATCCTAACTGTTCCTTTCCTTTGCATTTCTTTTAAGTAGATCACACCATTTGTCATATTTAAGTTGATTGAGATTAACAGACATTGATTCTGTTGACATTATGTATAAAATATATAACACTAATGTCTGATTATTTTGTGTTAATGTAATTTAGCTGGGAATAGAACACCACATTATGGATCCCAGACTCCACTGCATGATGGTAGCCGAACACCTGGGCAAAGTGGAGCTTGGGACCCCAATAATCCTAATACACCATCTAGGTAAGTGGTGTGTTAATGGCTCCCGCAGAATTGTTCCTGTTGCTGTCTCAATATATATGTGTAAGGCTTGTGTTGATGTCAGTTATTTCATATAATGTCCTGTACTGTGATATAGCTGACTAGCTATTTTTTTCTCAACACAGAATTTCTGTTCGACCTATATACAGTAGCATAGTGCATGTTACTATTAGAGTGAACTATAAGCAAAATTATTTCAGAGTATGTTCTGTTTCTGTATGACAGAGCCGATGAGGAGTATGACTATAACTATGATGATGAGCCTTCTCCTTCCCCGCAAGGGTATGGTGGAACTCCCAACCCCCAGACCCCAGGTTACCCCGAAGTCCCATCTCCACAAGTAAATCCACAGTACAATCCCCAAACACCTGGAACGCCAGCTATGTGAGTGTACACTAATATTGTTTACATGCTTTTGTCTTATTTTTAAAGTCGAGAGTTTAATATTTACACATGATGCATTTTGTAAAATGTAACCGTTTGCCCTGAAATAAAATGCTGCATTTTTATGTTTAGAGGTCCAAACTGAACCAGGCAAACCAGATTGTTTTAATGCTTATGCATGTATAGTGAAGAAGGTACAGAAGTTTTACCAGGTGCCTATACTGCATTGTTCAGTATAAGGTTGAGGCCAAACCATCTAGAATAAAAGGCTTCACTCAGAGAGAAAAGAAAATGCACTTGTTAATGTAATATGTACAGCATGATAATAGTGCATTAAAAAAACTGAACTTGTCAGTGATATTGACAATTCTGGTTTAGTTTTGATATAATAATGTCTGGTTCTACTTAGTGCCTCTTATGAATGCATTCCTCTTGTTCCCTCTTAATTTCAGGTACAACACAGACCAGTACTCTCCATATGCGGCCCCTTCACCCCAAGGCTCCTATCAACCCAGTCCTAGTCCTCAGAGCTACCATCAGGTGGCTCCCAGTCCGGTTGGCTACCAGAATACGCACTCACCGGCCAGTTATCATCCTACTCCTTCTCCTATGGCTTACCAGGTAACCAACAGAGTTCTGGAATTCAAGATGTACATATAAGAATCACTTGGTAAAATGCTAATTAGTTGTATTTTCTTAGCAATTAATATACTGTATATGCACAAATTTGCAATTGTGTAAAATAATTTTTTTGTAAATTGCAAAATGATCCAATATTAAACTTTAAGTATTTGTGCAGTTAGTCTTTTTTTTTTTTAAAAGAGCAGTTCTAATGTAATTATTCTTACAAAACTATTTTTATCTGTCTATTGGTTTACTTAATTTGGTTTATAAGAAGTATGTGTTAAGTTGCATAGCCCCAATATATAGGAAAATCATGTTTTAATGTGGCTATTGTATATATGAAAACGCATTTACAGTTAGGTCTATATGTATTTGGACAGTGACACAATTTTCATAATTTTGACTCTGTACGCCACCACAATGGATTTGAAATTAAGCTATCATTATGTGAATGAAGTGTGGACTTTCAGCTTTAATTTAAAGGGTTTACCAAAAATATTGTATGAGCTATTTAGGAATGACAGACATTTTTCTGTACAGTAATCCCACCCCCCAAATCCTGGGGCTCAAAAGTATTTGGACAAACTAATATAATCATAAATGTAATGATCATTTTCATTATTTAGTTGAAAATCCTTTACGGTAACTGACTATCTAAAGTCTGGAACCCATGAACCAAGTGTCATCCTATTATTTTTGCAGCATTTGGCTGAATCTGAGCTGCTAGTATAGTCCTGTACACTTCAGAATTCATCCTCCTTCTTCTGCCAACAGTTATACATTCAATAAACACCAGTGACTGACTTCCATTCGCAGAGGCATGCATGATCATGCCCTAAGATCGGCCTCCATCACTTTTCACAGATGATGTGGTATTCAGTCGTCTTTTCTCTTCTCCATACTCTTCTTTTTCCAACATTGTGGTATATATTTATCTTAGTTTCCTTTGTCTAAAGACAATTCCAGAAATGGACAGGCTTTTAAAAATGTTTTCTGTCAAAGTCTAATCTGTCCCTCATATGCTTTTGGTAAACTCTCTTGTCTTGACTTTTATTAATTCTTCTCATGATTGTCAACTTTGGCAATGATAGGTCTAACCTTCCAATGAGTGTTCTTGGTTTGGCTAAATGTTGTGAAGGGTTTGTTCTTCACCAAGGACAGAATTCTTCAGTCATCTAGCACAGTTGTCTCCTGTGGTTTTTTCCAAACCTTCTGGTGTTGCAGTATGCTTGATTTGACCACTCCTGGTGTTTCTGTTGTCTCTCTAAAGGGTTTGTTTTGTTTTCTCAGCTTAATGATGGGCTGTTTTTACTTGCATGGACAGCTCTTTGACGTCATTGAGAGTTCACAGTGACTGCTTCCAAATGCAAATTTCACCAATGGATTCAATTCCAGGCCTTTTACCTGCTTAATAGTTAATGAAATAATGAGGGACCTGCTTCCACCTGGCTATGGAGCAGCTTGTCAGTCAAATGTCTATACACTTCAGAGCCCCTGGAAATTGGTGGGCTATGCAAAAAATGGCTATCATTCTTAGGTAGCTTATATGATATTTTTTGGTATACCCCTTAAATTAAAGCTCATAGTCTACACTTCAATTACATAATGATTGCTTCAATCTAAATCCATTGTGGTGGTGTACAGAGCCAAAATTATGAAAACTGAGTCACTGGCCAAATGCTAATGGACTTAACTGTTGATTAATCAAAGATTTGACCTGTTTGACTCCCAAATTCTTTCTGAATTTCTTATGTGCCAGAAGTAAATCGAGACATTTTTGAGACATATCATGAGTGTATCGGTTTCTTCAGAAGACACAATTTTGTTTTACATCTATAGAAAGAAAGCTGAGTTGTAATTTCTTATGTATAGTATGTATGCTTGTGTGTTTTTTTGACATCACCTAAAAACAGCAGCAGAAATTTTCATGAAAATTGGAGGGTAGCTTGGAGATTGTCCAACTCAGAATATAATAGGCTATACAGTGTTTTAATTGCTCAGTGACAACCGAAGGAGTGTTGTGAAATTCGACACTAATCAATTGACGGAGAATCCATGACAGACAGATGGTGATGGTTGTGTTGTAATTGTTAGCATACTTCTCTTCGAAGCAGTTGGTCTAGGTTCAGTACTTGCCTGTTGTACTTTTTCTTTATTTGAAGATTTATTTCACTATTTTTATTCAACCCCATACCTACTGTAGTACTGCCATGTTATCCTTGGAGTTTTCAATTGCAATTTGGGGTCACGTGGAATATTTCACTCTTATATCACCATCTCAACCTGCTTATTACTGGGTTTTTTAAAGGTGTTCTCTGCTAAAGACTTTCATGTAATTGTGACACCATGGTTCAGCCAAATCTTATAATGAATTGGGTTAAATTGTATTTAGTTTAAATGCAAAAAATCCCAAACCCCATAAATGTACCACAAATTTTTCTGATAATGGCTGGCAACACTAGAAAACACAGCTTTGTAACACAAACATTAGCTGAAATCTGATGGTGTTAATTTAAATTTTTATAAAACAAAGGTTTACCCTTTAGACAGAAGGTTAGGCATAATAAGTATGCATGTATAAAGGAATACTCCACCCAAAAAAGATATTTTTTTAATATGCTATTGACCTTATGTAGTTTGTACTGATGACAGAAAAAAAAAATTATTTTTTCATAAAGGACAGAGATAACAATTTGTGTGATAGAATGGACATCAATGGAGATCAACACTGGACCACATCAAACAGTATAAAAACTTCCACAAAAATAAAATCTTGTTGCTTGAATTGCATAATCCAAATGTCAAATAATCCAGTTGTTTTCTCACAGAATGCAAAATGCATGCATTTTTTTAAATAAATACTTGCAGAAAATCATACCGGTGCATGCAGGGGAAATGCATTCTCTCAGGATCAAGCTTTTGAATTGAATTTTTGCTTCTCCCTCTTATTCACTGGTCAAGAGTCCTGCTTTGTTCAAAAAAATGTGTGGTTCATTAAACATTTGTGTTATTTAAATTTTTTTTATTTTAATATTTTCGCAGGCCAGTCCCAGTCCCAGTCCTGTGGGTTACAGTCCTATGACACCTGGAGCACCTTCCCCTGGTGGCTATAATCCTCACACTCCTGGCTCAAGCATTGAACAGTCTTCTTGTGACTGGGCCACTACAGACATTTTGGTGCGCGTCAGGGATACCTTTTTGGACAGCCAGGTTGTTGGTCAAACTGGAGTTATTCGCAGTTTGTCGGTGAGTGCACAAACAGAATAGAAACTTAAAACTTTTACTATTTTCACCCTCGTACATCAAATGTTCTCAGTGTTACAGACTTTACTCAAAGTTTTTGCTCCTTCTCACCTCAGTCCTGTTGCTTTACATACAGGCTGGAATGTGTTCAGTGTTCCTGGTGGATACAGACAAGGTCGTTAGCATTTCTAGTGAGCATTTGGAGCCAGTGACGCCCACTAAGAACAATAAGGTACGTATCTTACACTTCATTAGTATACATACACAGAAGAGGATTTACTGAAGGGCTGTGTTCAGGGTAGATCTGCAAAAGGGATAAAAATAAGAAACAATAATAAAAAAAAACTATTGATTTGAATAAGTGCAGCAGTATGACTAAATATTAAGAATCGTCAAAATTTGATGTTTAAAAATTAAAAAACACTGGTTTCGTGTTGGATATGGAAATGTTTGTGACGAAAAATACGTTTAGTGTTTTTTTGGGGGGTAGTTTTAATAGGTTAATTATCACTTGGGGAATATGTGTACTCTGGAGTATTTTTCATTATCTTTGCAAAAACATAAGCGTCGAAGAAATAAAATGTATCAGGATTTTGGCTAGTTCTAAACAGATTGTTTTTCACAAGTTCTTCTTTTGATTGTCCTGTTGAGGATCTTTTGTATAAAGGAAAAAAAAATTGCATACTTGTGATATATTACTTAAGTACAGTAACTTCCTGTTACTATAGGCATTTGAAGGCATTTTATAGAATTAACTTTATTACACATATAGTTTATAATTTGCATTTTAACTGAACTTGATATTTTTTTTAAGTCTTATACCAGTGTTTTTCATTTTTCATTTTTTATTACTAAATTCACTTTTTTATGGGGGGGGTTTGTCAGGTATGTGGGCTTTGATGCATATGCTGATCATCTTTACCGAGACTGCCTTTGTAACATGCACCTTTTTGGGAAACTTATAATAGTCTTTGAATTATGCACTGGATGCATTTTTTTAATAAGTGTGGTAAATGGCTTAGATTGTTGTCATTTGTATTGAATTATGTGTATAATTTTTAGCGATTTGTCATTTTAATTATGTTTATATCACAATGTATGTAATAACTATTTGAAAATTTTGGGTGCTGTTAAGCTTGAGATATTTAAGGGTGATCTTTATTTATGATGCAAAGACATTAGTGGGTGTGCATATGTCACATACCGCCACACGTAAATTTTGTGCATTTTCACTGGTATGATCTGTGGAGTATATATTGAAATACTGTAATATTGCATCATAATTCTTTAATAATTCTTTGCATTTATATAGTGCTTTTCTCACTACTCAAAGTGCTCAGCAATTGCAGGTGAAGGGCCTTGCTCAAGGGCCCAACAGAGCAGAGTCCCTTTTTGGCATTTATGGGATTCAGAGCAGCAACCTTCTGATTGTCAGTGCAGATCCCTAGCCTCAGGGTCACCACTCTGCCTCCACTCCTGCATTGGTGTTTTATGGAGAACTCCCTTGTGTTTTTTTTTTTAAATCCAGATTACTTGGTTATAAGGCTGCAACTAATGATTATTTTGGTAGTCGACTAATTATTCAATTTTGTTTTCGATCAGTCACGATTATTTCATGCCTGACTATTTTGATGCCTGCGACCTGTGGTTGCACATCCTGTTCTGGGCTCCAGTGCATGTCTTACTTCATCTGCTCATGTCTGTCCACCTGTGAATGTCACCCTGATGTCTCAACATTAACACGATTAAAATTAATAATCAAATTAAAATAACAACCAGTGAAACATATGGATTTGTGTAGTTAAACCTGGGAGCTCTGGTGGTGTAGTGATTAGAGTTTGAATTCGAATGGCATTCTGACACATTCTGCATTAGGTTGGTTGACTGTTCTGTACTGCCCCAATATAAGAGAGTGTTGGTATACTGCCTTCCTATTCAGGGTTGTACACAGTATTCCCAGAGAAGAATAAGTCTGTCAGTCCTCCCTCCATCCATCCATTATCCAACCCACTATATCCTAACTACAGGGTCACGGGGGTCTGCTGGAGCCAATCCCAGCCAACACAGAGCACAAGGCAGAAAACAAACCCGGGCAGGGCGCCAGCCCACTGCAGAGCGCGCACACACACCCACACACCAAGCACACACTAGGGACAATTTACAATCACCAATGCACCTAACCTGCATGTCTTTGGACTGTGGGAAGAAACCATAGCACCCGGAGGAAACCCACGCAGACATGGGGTGAACATGCAAACTCCACGCAGAAAGGACCTGGGAAGCGAACCCAGATCTCCTACCTGCGAGGCAGCAGCGCTACCCACTTCGCCACCATGCTGCCCTCTGTCGATCCTTTAAATGGTAAAGTGGGTTCAGAAAGTGGGTGAATAGTTTGAATACTTATTCCAAAATATAATTGATGGTAATTTCACTTTTTATATTGAATAAGTTACAGGAGTGGACAAATCAGTTGTGCAGATGTCTGTGACTACCATTTTTCAATTACAGACTTGCAAAGCCTGGCAAGCTGCCAGATGTTTTGAATATTTAGTCCATGCAGTAGTTTCCTAATCAAAGCCAAAAATAATAAAAACATCACCCAGTTCTTCAAATGCAATCTTAACTTTGTTGACACTATTAAAGACAGCTTCTTATAGCACACTGTTTGTGCTCATGGCACGAAGCCTGTGTGCAGACCACAGCATAAAGAACGCATGCTGTCAGGGACCAAAATGCTTTTATACAATCTGCACATGGATATTCTCCTAGTCAGTATGTGGTAATGTTTGTGTAGGAATTTCACAGTAGAGAACGCCAGACTCTTCTAATGGAAGAAGAGTTGTTCCGATTATTGCTGGCTTTAAGTGAAAAGAAAGAAGAAGGTGGAGTATCAGACCCATTAAGCAAAAATGTCAACGAGATTTTGAGTATAATAATCACATAAGTGGATGGACCTACATGATGAACAGATGCACTACAGATATTTCTGCATGTCTTCAGTGCACTTTGATGACGTGTTGCATCATATTCAGCAGCCCTTTGTTCACCATTCTGGAACACACATAGCTTCTTTTTGAAATTCACCACTGTTCATAGCAAAAACCCAGTGCACATCACTGCTTCTGACATCATTTTTGCTTTGCGGCCCTCACGACCAGTATGGAAGCAACATTTATTAACAAATAGGGAAAATAGTGAAATTGTGCAGCAAGTCAGCAACCAAAGCAGTATTGTTAGCTGTAAAGCTCCTGGAGCAGTGAGTACAATAATGCGAAAAGTTCACTGTATCCTCTCATCATTTACCACAATATAAATGTTACCAATTACAAGTGAAGGAAATTTTAAATACAAGCAGCATTTTGACAACAATATATGGAAAATTATATAACTTTTTATCTTCTGAAAAAACGTTTTCAGCTGAAAAAATACAGAGGAGATTCGGCAAAGCAGCGACGAACTGTATTGTTAGCAGGGAACTTCAGGAAACCACATGTAAAAGTGATTTTGTTTTCAGGTAAAACTAATTTTAGGACTGAAAAGTTGAGAAAGCACTGAACATTAGACTATTCACTACGCTAGTGAGCCTGCAAGATCTAGAAAATGTTGATCACATGTGATGGCTTGAATATTCAAACAATGTTTGTGTCACTATTTTTCAGTGTTTCAGCCTTAGGGGTTGGACATTAACCTTTTGTAATCAGAGGACCATACTCCATCACCAACAGATCTTGCCTTATGAAGTCACAGAAAGGGTACTAGTGGAATATCGTAAAAAATAAGATGCTCACCATTTACTGATATGTACTGTGGGGTTCCTAACTGGTATACCTGAGGTTTTGAAAATGCTGCTAAATATTAGTGCATAAACTGCAGAGTATGAACATGACTTTTAAGTATGAGGACCCTCTTAATGGTCCCACCGTGACACAGTTTAATGCAACTGTATAAACAGATCACTGGCTGTGGTCAACCAAAGATATATGACACTGTAAAGGACATATTGCACTTCAGAATAACCCTGAAGGTCAAAGTGATGTTTTTGACACAGAAACCAATTGGTGGGGTCTAAATTATGTCTGAAAGCAGCATTAATACGTTAGTTCAGTTCATTTGATTAATATATTTTTGTGTACACCAGAAAAAGACCATGACAATTTTTAAAGGATTATCTGTTTTCTAAAATATTCTCTTCTAAGATGCCTATTGTGTTTATATTGTGGTAGAAAGCTATGCACTCATGTGCAACCAAACTTTACAGAACAATATTGTTGTAAAATGTTTCAGTTAACTCGCCAACCCCATACATAAAGTGTGGCTGGACTACCTGGTTTACAAAGCCTACAGACTACCATATCCAATTACAATTTGTCCACCGCTGAGTTATTCCATAAGTATGTGGTGTTATAGTTGCACTACTAATAATCAGTGTCAGAGTGCTTCACCCCATCAGAAAATAAAATGTACTTTTTGGTGTAGGCTTGTGTGCGCCTTGTTTGTCTCTTCGTGTGTTTTGTACGTCTTACCAATGTGACATACATCGAGATTTCTAATTATGTAATCCGACCTGCTCAAGTGACAAGATCAGCAACTTAGTTGTTGAGTTTGACATCCTTCTGACTTAACATTGTGTAGTGGGTCATCAGCTTAAGATGGAAATTGCCGTTAAAGTGTGTCATTGGCAAAAAGAATCTAATGAACACGTCAAGCTCTTTCTTCCATGGAAAAAAATTAACTTGACTTTAAGAGCATTTTTTGTTAAGGAACCTCTGTTATCATCCTAATATTAGCAGTTGCCATCATTCGTCTTAAATGAATAAAGAAAAACTGTTCACAGGCTGGTCCTGTTTTCAGATGAGGGAAGACTGATCTCACATTTAAAGGATTATGTTATGCAAGTACTAGAATAGATGAAAATAAATGCAGAAGTTTAAACTGAGAAAAAAAAACAAAACTCCTGCCACTTGTCCTTTTTGTATTAATGACTAGCTATCCCCCGCAGCTCCGC
This sequence comes from Polypterus senegalus, assembly GCF_016835505.1. Lineage (NCBI taxonomy): Eukaryota > Metazoa > Chordata > Cladistia > Polypteriformes > Polypteridae > Polypterus > Polypterus senegalus. Next base: position 30,621,543 of record NC_053164.1, read on the forward strand.
CTGCATAGTAGTGAAACAGGACAACTTAAAAAATTAATAAACAAACAGATCTCGCTAGCTAAGCAAAGGCAAGATACGCTCCAACACGTCACAAGAGCTAGACTGACTCGAACAGAGGCTGACACGTGAGTGAGGAGGGCCCTGCTCGGCTCCCTACTCCTGATGTCACGCTTCCCACTCCCCTCGGCCTGCAGCCTCTGTCTCAGATTAGTGCGAATATATTGCTCTTGCAAGCAAACTATGATACTTGGCGCAATGAGAGAAGTCGCAAAATCAACCGGAATGTTCAAGCAAATTATAGAAAAAAAAAACAATCTAAATCCATTAAGTGGTTCTCTCATAAAAAGCCGACAGACATACATGTAGACAGACATTGGATTTTTATAGAGAGAGAGATGTATGGTGGAAAAATATATTCGAATTTCTACACCACCCCCATCCTAAAGTAAATGAGGCTGCGGTAAATAATGACATTTGTGCCCATGAGCTAAGCAGTGAATCAATTCGTATTCTCTGCTTTAAAAAACACCACCATAAGATTGGATTAGATGTTAGTAGAGGAAACCGTGAGCTGTGTAATGCATAAAAATAGTAAGTACAGAATAAATGATTTTGAGATGTCATGCCACTAAGTTTTGCTTACATCTTTATTACTACTGCATTATGGCCATGACAAGAGAGTGTTTGCTAATCAATTAGTCAATCAATTACACCTTCAAATAACGAGTTAATTGGGTGGTTTAAAAAATAAGGCTTTGTGTCAAGTATTCAAAAATCTAACAGCAGTACAAGTATGCTCTAAAATTAAGCTTTTAGGGCTGTTCTGATGAGTCAACCTCAAGTAGTAGATGGCTGAATGAAGCATTGCCAAAGGTTGCCTTGAATGTATTGGTTGATTGTATCCACTAGATGGCAGCAAAGACTGGATGTGCACTGAATTCTGTGCACTTCAAGCCTACTTTTGTACTGGTAGTGTACCATCCATCAAAATAAGTACTATGTAGAAGTTTTGCATATTGTTTCTGATTATGCACTGCTGGATTATCCCTAAGGCAAGTGAGAGAAACGTCACCATTACTTTGATGTATTTTTTTCCAGCTGCTTCCACATCACAATTGTGCAGCTGCACTGAGTGAGCTCATTTGTACAGGTCTTGTAAACCCCCATGTTTTACTAGATGTGACGCAGAAATGACACCCCACTCGACAGTGCTTTGGTCTATAACCACCGTATCTCTGTGAGCACTGCTCAGTTAGGTTACAAATGTAATATGTAACAACTCAAGTGATTATATATTTAGGTAGGCAGCTATTTTTATTACCAGTTATTTTTTACAACAATGATTAGTGATTAGTTTCTTGTTTCAAAAAAATGCTACTGAGGCTCCTTTATACCAATAACAATACATCTGCCTAATACCCGACTGTGACGGCCAAGTCAGAAGTTGTCTGTGTTTTTAAATATTCTTCCTCTTCAGCTATTCTGGTATATATTCAGACCATTGTGTGTATAAAATATAAAAAGCCAGATTTTCCTCCTGGAGACAAAGTTGTGTCTAGTAAGTTGCAGCCCTTCATTACAGTGACCATTTTCCTGTAGTTGATGGTTTTAAATTTAGTTAAGAACAGTTGCTAGTTAAGCAGTATTTTTAATATTTGAAAACTGTGCCTTTCCTGTTTTCAAATACAGGCCTAAAATAAATGGGTGTTTTTGACATTTTAACTAAAATATCATTGTTTTATCACAGGTAAAGGTTATTTTGGGAGAAGACCGTGAAGCTACTGGTGTCCTATTGAGTATTGATGGCGAGGATGGAATTGTTCGAATGGAGCTGGACGAGCAACTTAAGATCTTGAATCTTCGCTTCCTTGGGAAGCTTGAAGTTTAATTAGAATGAACTTTGAGCAGCTGCTTTGTAAAACCTTTTAGAGGTGGCAGAGCGCAAGCTGTTAATTTGTAATTATGTCTCAACTTTCCTGTATAACTTAAAACAACAAAATAACTGTTTTGATTAAAAAAATCTCATAAAATATGCAGAATTAGTGTCCTCCAGAGTTGTATCATTTTTTTCTTTTAAATCCATTGGATCAAGACTTCATATTATCAAACAGCTGTGCAGTTAGTGCATTGTTAATGTGATTTTTTTTTTTTTTGGTTAAACGTCTTTTAAAAAAAAAACAATAAAAAAATGGTAGAGGACTATTGTCTGAACTTTTTGTCAGTCTTCCTTTATCATAAAAATCCACTACTGTCATTGAAATGTTGACCACTTAGTGAAATACATTTTTTAAGTTCTGTAAAGATTATGCTAGTCATACTGGATTTTATAGCTGTTTCAGTAATATATTAAATACACTTCCTGTCCATTCTGTTTGCAGCAGCTGTTCAGAAACACAAATGTTAGTTGTTGTTTAGCCAAAGATTAGAATATGCAAGACTTGTTACTTGTTAACACTTTTCACTCACCACCTTTATTCACAAGACAAGTGTTATAGTTACCCCTGGTTTTGTAAGAGTTGGCTAAGTTGCTTCTGTATTTTAAATTAACATTGGAATTAGTGTTACTGGAAGTATTTAATGGAGCTAATACTACATATTGAATTTAAAAGCCTTTAAAAGAGATGGATGATACGTGACCTTTTTGGCACAATAAATACAAATCTTGGCCTAATTTTCAACTTTGCAAGCCTCCTAGGAACTGCAACATTGTTAAGAATTGAGCCTTTTTTTTTATTATTTTTTATAATTATTAGAGTCAATGTTGAAAGTGGCGATTCACATAAATGCAGTATTTACTGAAAAACAGTAGAAGAGTTGTCACTAACCATCTCCAAGAGAACTGTTAGTTCAGGTTTAATCCCCCTACCATAAAGCTGTCAAGAATTTCTTCTTTAACAAAGGTTTGTTTCGCTGGAGAGCTCTGCAATTTCTTCTTGAGCCAGCAATTAGACGTGTTATTCCTTCTCCATTTGTATCATGAGTAGTCTTTGAACCCAATCAAACTGTTCATTTTAATATCTAGAAGAAAATATTTACAAAATAGGTTTTTAAAGCATTCTAAATGATCACTTGTAATCCCTGTTATCCTATTATTATTTAAATTTGTTTCATTGATAAAATCATCTGAATGCAAAAACATTCCAAATGAGCCATTTTAAACTTTGGTTCTCCATATGTTTATTATTTTTCCATAAACTCTTAGATTTTATCTTTAACAGGAAAAATGTTTGTGTTCTCTTGCTGCAGGGACATATTCAGGTCTTTCAGCTTTTCAAATATATCTAATAAATGATTATTTACAGCACCAACTTTTGTGAAATAACATGGAAATTCTGATTTTTTTTTTAAATATTAAGATAGCATTGCTTCATTTTCGACTTTATCTCAGTTTGACATCCACCTTACTTTTGCATGCAACAGCATTTTATTTTAATTGGATCCCATATCCTTACATTGGTCTGTGAAGAGATGGCTATTAAGTGCATTGTTTAAGTTACTTTTACAGAATCTTGTAATAGTTACTGTGATTAGATCTGCAGATCTTGTTTGGACATATATAGGTGTAGTTTTACGTATTTCTTTTATGTGTTTACTTCTTCCTAGTACGCCAGGATCAATTGCATCAGCATCTTTTCCAGTTTGTCTTTCTTTAGTCAATATAACCAATTGTCCATAATTAAAAGTTATTTTAAATGTTTTTTTAATTTTTCAAATATGTAGAAATTTCAATTTTGTTACAAGTTATTGCCTTCTTACAAAATGAGTTTTATACTGGCAGTGCAAGTGAAAACATCTGAAAGCATCTATTTATTTTTTTTTTTACATTTTCTGTGACCCCTAGTTTAAGAAGCAATTATTATGAAGATTGTTTGATATTGTTATTGAAACCAAACCATTAGCTGTCACATTTGAACTTTAGGAATTCCAAATTAATGTGGTAGTTTTGTGTTTCTCAAGAAACCTTTCTATGCACTCTTGCATTCATTCCATGTAATATACTGTAACACATGCTCATATAAAATAGCATCTGTGTTGGTCGTGGTCTGTATAGCTTGCAGTTTTGCATTCCTATTAGTGTATACTTGTTTACAGCAGACTGGCTCAATAGCTAGCATATGTCTACCATATTTGGGTTGTGTCTCACACCAACTCTGTGTTTATGCAGAGTTTATACATTTTGTTTTTTCTGTGTTTGTTTGTTTTTTTTTTTTTTTTTTTTTCTTGCATGTTGTGAAGATGTTTGTGTTAAATTAATTTACAGTTCCGACGTTGTTCCAGTCAGGGTTGCTGTCTGATTGGCTCTTCCCACTGGTAGTTTGAATCACAGGAAGTGGCTTTGAAAATATTGTTATATACATTCACAGAAAACGTTATTAGATATACCTTGATAGTACTTGGTTAGACCCCCCTTTGCCATCAGAACTACTGTAATTAGTAATTATTTGCGGTATAGATTCAACAAGGTACTAGAAGCATTCCTCATGGATTTATGGACACCCAGATTTTTCGGCTGCATATCCATGATGAGAATCTCCTGTTCCACCACATCCCAAAGGTGCTCTTTGTTATCCTGCTGTAAGTAGTTCAAGTAAGAAGGCTATTCAAAAGTAATAGACATAACTTTTTTTTTTTTTTAATGTAAGAACATTAGATGACAACATGAACTAAAGCAATACACTGTTAATTTCCACAAAGAATTTCCTGCTTGCTTCCAAGAGGCAACTTTCATAATTAATTTCTATTAATTACAACTCATTGGCTGGTGACTACAACAGAGAATATGCAGTTTGCTAAAATCTAAAGTTTAGTGATAATGTAGCTGAGCTAGAGACCCCATCATTAGCAGTTTAGCTGTTTGTTTTATGACAGTTATAAAAACATACACGTGCTAATATCACTGAAGAAGGTGGTGACTATAATATGCATACAATATTTCCATATGCACCAAGCACCTCAGGAGAGAGGTTACAGAGCTCTTCATTTGTTAGCAAACACACGGACGTACATCTTATATCCCTTGAACTTCAATGTTTGTACATATTGATGTAACTGTGTTGCATGCTGTGTATATATTGTGTGTTTGCATGTTTTGTTGGCACTTAATTGTTATCTTCTGTTCCAAGGAGACATGCAAATAAGAATTTTATTGTACAGTGTACAAATGACAAACCTGACTTGATTTCTTTTGTCGAATGTTTTCAGTTTATACACCCCTTCTAGGTCAAGCCACAAGGATCTTTCCAATTAGATATCTCACTTTGCAGTTGAAAGAAAATGAAGTACATCGATGTCCAAAGGTTGTTTTTTTTTTTTTAAATGGAGTTTGGAATGGGATTATTCAAGGAAATATCCAGGAACTCCAGAGGAATTAAATCCACTCCAACAGTATTGCTTTCTTCTCAACTGCTTTCGTGAAAAAACGATATTCCTCTGCTGTTTCTGAAAAGTGAAAGAAATTACTTATGTGATATCATCTACAGTTAAATTCTTGTCCGTATTTTTTTTTATACTCTATCAAGGATTTGTTCTGTTCTACTATTGTATTGTATTGACCCCCTTCTTTTTGACACCCACTGCACACCCAACCTACCTTGAAAGGGGTCTCTTTTTGAACTGCCATTCCCAAGGTTTCTTCCATTTTTTTCCCTACAAGGGTTTTTTTTGGGGGGGGGGGGGTTTTTCCTTCATCTTAGAGAATCAAGGTTGGGGGGCTGTCAAGAGGCAGGGCCTGTTAAAGCCCATTGCAGCATGACTTGTGTGGTTTTGGGCTACACAAAAATAAATTGTACTTAAGAACAGCTCCTGGCAACTAAAACCAGACAGAAAACAGAACACAATCTATTTTATTAAATCCTATCAAACAAATGTTTTCTGCCACAATTCTTTTGTGAGATCTTTATCGATGTGCTATTTTTCTAGCCTACGTGTCATGTTTCAGTCCATCATTATTATTTTTGTTAAGAAAAACGAGAGTTAAAATAGACCAATAAAATCACAAAAAAAAAAAAACACAAGAATCAACATTCACTTTTTATGTCATGTACTGGTACTAATGTCAGTTAAAGTTTAATAGAATAATAACTGATCTACAACAAAGGAAACAATTATATGCAGAGTGAATTTTATAATTAAGGGAGTTAAAATTCATATCCTGGATCATTTTTTTTAACAGACATTCAAGTACAAAGGATGACAGTAAGTATACAAATAAACATCACAAGATTCTTGATAGGCTAACAAAATGATAAAGAATGAAACTGATTTCTGAACAGAATCTGGGTAATTGTTTAAGCATTGATCTTTGCATATAATAAGTGGGCCATTCCATTAAGATTTACTCAATTATGGGGGAAAAAAAGTTATTGCTGCACAGTTTTCAAAAAATGTCAAACTTTGTTTATTAATTTCAATGGTTGAGCAACAGCCAATAATACTATTTTTTTCCTCCCCTGCTCCCAGTTGCCCATTTCAAAGGTGGTGGCTCATTCTAAATTTTTAGCATTTGCAAGATGTCACATATCTCCTGAACCAATAGTCATATTTTTAATTATTTAAAAACTGGATTTCTCAGCATAAAGTGAGGAATTCTTTCACACTTATCATATGATCTGAAATCTATCATATTCTTTACTTTAGATGTTGTTAAGCAGCACAGAAAAGGTAAACAATAAACGATGTTATTTATATTCTAATGACATTGTTACATGCAAACATTACAAAAACAACTCCTGAAAATAGTCACTTCTTCATGGGTTCTCGCCCCTTCAAATTTGAGAAGGGTCAAATTTTAATAATTTTTGAGGTCTTCTATCTCTTTTGAAAAAAGATGCAAAAAATTTTTTGTGTTAACATTATATATTTGATATTAGTCCACCCAAAAAAAAAAAAAAGTTTATTGTGCTCAGCCTGGTATTTAAAAAATCTGGCCTGATACTTCTGAGAAAGTATTGATTTTCAGTAAATACGTAACACTGTTTTAAATATTAATCACAAATTCAATTTTCATGCTTTTCTTTACAAGTTAAAAAATAACAATGTTAGCCCTTAAATATACAAAGGAAAAAAAACTTGAAAGATGAAACAATCTTTATAATTTTGCTATGTGGGATCCAAGCTGATATCTTTTCATCATTTGATGGCACAAAGCATGTGGCTGGACCAGGAGGATTATAAAAGTCAATGTATGATTCTGTGTCTGTTGGGTTCAGTGCACATCTAACTCCTTGTTAGAGCCATAAATGCAGGCAACATCATTGCTTTATTTAGGAGTCAGAACAGATGATAGGGGTCTCACTCAGTGTTCTTTAAAGTACAGAAATCTTGAAATTTTTCCTTTTTTTTTTTTGTTAGAATTTTGTTTGTCTGCCAGGATAGTGTTTCTGTCAAATTTCTGAAGTTGTCATTAAAATATCTTTTAATGGTTTAAGTTTATTTTATGGTTCAGTTAACCATAAAAATGTAGGAATGAAGAAATTTTAAATGTATTTTTAAACTTTGCAGCACACTTCTTAGATCACAATGAATATGTAACAGCAAACCGAATGTGATGTCTCAAATTTAAATTTACTCTGAATAAAAAAATAACTACAAAAAAATAATCAATCCATTCATCACTTTTTACCCCTTTAATCAGTTTAGGGCCATGGTAGACTGTTACCAGTTTTAGAGTGCACACTGTAGAAAAAAAAAGTTAACAGTAAAGTACAGTTGCCAGAATGTTACAGTAAAAAAAAGGTGACTATATTTTTAGTTATACGGTACAACTTTGTAGTAAATAATCATTTTTTTTTCTTTATAACACATCCAAATAGAAGTGAACATTTAACCATAACTGGATATCTATACATTATAATAAATATGCCAATCAATAAACTATTATAAAATACTGTCAGGATCAAACACCAATACACAGTTTGCATCATTAAAGTAACAACAACTAATAACAAACATGTATCATTTAATTATATGTATTGAAAAGAATGGCACATTGTCTGCAGTGGCAGCGCCACTCCAGGTCCAGCAAGGTCCCAGGACCAGGTGAAAATTTGGTGACTAATTCAAAAATTTGATGAAATGTCTTATTACTGTTCTTTCACTGTCATAGTATCACTTTCTATATAACAAAAAACGGTAAGCAATGTAACGTATGTCCGTATCAGACCCAGGTTCCCGGGTCCTCCCTGCGTGGAGTTTGCATGTTCTCCCCGTGTCTGCATGGGTTTCCTCCGGGCACTCCGGTTTCCTCCCACAGTCCAAAGACATGAAGGTTCGGTGCATTGGTGATTCTAAATTGTCCCTTGTGTGTGTGTGTGTGTGTGTGTGTGCGCGTGTGCGCGCGCGCGCGGTTTGTTTCTTGCCTTGCGCCCTGTGTTGGCAGGGATTGGCTCCAGCAGACCTCCGTGACCTTGCAGTTATGATGGATGGATGTACGTATCAACAACTACGAGCTGCAGCTCCTTGCTCGATCACTCAGGTAGCCCAGCAATAGTCAAGAGGCTGGCATTAAGTCAACGAGTGCTATCGGTTTATCACAGACTTGGACTAGTGACCGATATACTACATACTTGTAGCCTGACAGAACCAGGCGTGCGTGTGCGTCATTTAAGCATTGGCCTCATGCATCATGCTCACAACACGTGCTGCTGGAATTTTACACGCGTTCAACTGTTGGTATATTTCTAAATTGTAATTTTTGCTTGTGCAGAAATGTTGCACTCTCAGCAATCGTTAAGTTCGTGGTTGACAATGGGACAAACGCAAGAACCAGGCCCGCCGCCAGGGGGGGACAAACGGGACTCTGGTCCGGAGCCCTAACGGAAGGGGGCCCCTTCACGCTTGATTTTTTTTGAATATGTATTTGAAGGTTTTGGCATGTGGGGACCCGGGGGAAGGCAGAGGGGCCCACACGTATCCAGTTGTCTGGGGCCCAAATATTTCTGGCGGCGGGCCTGCAAGAAAAGTGGGAAACCGGCAATGCCGGTGAAGTTGGTAATGCCACTTGTAAGTTAGCAGCTGAAATTTTTCCGTGAGATCGTTTAGCAAACTTACGTTGATCAATACACATCGGCGCTCAACAATGACAGACGTGGGCTTGTCAAAGATTACAGTAATTTCCATGCATTCTGAGTGGGCCAAGAAATTAGATTTGGATCGTGTGATTGACAAATTCATTCAAATATTTCCTAACTGTCGCAATATGCTAAAATGAACGTACACTTGCGGACTACTGGACTAGTATGATCAGTCAGGAATTTGTTAACTTGCTGTACTGATCTGCTGAAATGCCAAACCATGCACTATGCATAATGTTTCAGTGTTTGCATTTATTACTTTGTTCTGTGTGCTTCGTTGCTTGGGCCCTGCCAAACTTTTTTGTGACCTGCCGCCACCGATCGTCTGGTGGAGAAATAAAGTTTGCTTTTGTGGTCTATGGTGTCCTACAAAAATAAATATGCTGTGTTTTAAGTTTTCCCCCACTTGTTCAAATGCGATTCACCAGGAACAATATGGTAAAGACGGCGTGTCCTTATGCAAATATCGTTACTTCGGTGTTACTGAAACAGCGCATTTACTTGTTTACTAAATATAAGTACCAAGTTACTTATGTTATACTGAAAATTACATGTATATCTTAAATACATTTCATTATTTTTTACAGCCAAGTTCTGTAAAATCAATATTTTTCTACCTTCAAAATATGCTACATACCGTTTACTGATACATTACAGTTACACTGAAAAAATCGCTGTTGATTTTACAGTGTGAAACTGTTCAACATTTAAGGTAAAACAACTGTAAAATGTAAAACGGTAAAGCGCTGTGATAGGCCTACTTGTGTACTAAACGGACGGCCAGTACCCTTTTTCTATTATCGTTACGCAAATCAGATTTTCGTTTTTAACATTAGGCACCCAAAGGGGGCAATAACATTAGGGACCTATAGGCAACTATGTTCCACCCCCACTAACTTTAAGATTAGGATTTGTGGTTGGGGTAGGTCAGTCTAATAATTTAAACTCCAAAAATTAAGCAACCGGGGCGCCTCTCCCAACGGAGCCCAACAATAGAAAGGGTAGCCGTCCGTTTAACTTTCCTTTTTTTCAGAAAAGGTATTTTACTTTCACTATTTACAGTATTTTTACCGTTAAATTTACTGACTTTTTTTTTTTACAGTGCAGGACTTTGTTACACGTAACCACAGCCACTCATAACTGGTCAATTACTTCATTGCTGTTAATTAACTCACATACCGAGTTAAAAAACGTCTCAGCCTTGAAATTGGCAGTACAGTGTAAAGTTTCATTTTCGTTTCCAATGTGTAAATAAGACTTTTATTATAATTTTAATTCAAGAGCTTAAAGGTCTATTCCTCTCACCTATCAGTCAGGTTGCGGACGAAGAAGTGTCTGGATTTGAGCGTGGGAAAAGGATGAGTAGGCCTACTTCCCCAAAGACCAAAGGATACCACAATGGAAGATGTGTTGTGAAATGAAACACCTCCGCTCTCCTCCCGTCCTTTCCTCTGTGCTCTTCAAAGCCAAAGCCGTCATGAGAACGGTAGTTTTGACACGCGTATGGTACTCTGCCGACAAAGTGCCCAAGGTGGGCGGAGGGGCGGGCGCGAGCGCACGCGCGTGCAGCTTGTCTGCCAAAGTGGCGGGAGTAACACATAGCGCGTATTCTCTTGCGCGTGGACTGTTAAGACACATCAAAGGCACACTTCCGCGGAGTTCACAGGTTTTGGCGCTCTTCAGCGCTTTTCGTCTAGGTGACAGTTTGGCCAGGTTTTTAAAAGGTAAGTGGGGAGAATATGCCCTTTTTCCTTTGGTTTCCTTTTTCCTTTTTGGAACTGGTTACATTTTGATTGTATGCTTTATCGTCATATTTAATCAACAATTGAAGCCCTGATCAGATGAAGAAGAAGAAAAAAAACAGGAATAAAAAGCCATCTTTTTAATGTTTAAGCTTGCTGGAGAGTATACACCAATACACATTTAACTGTCAAGCACTGTGACCAACACCGCATTGAAAATTTACATAATACATGAGGGAACGAAGTGTTTGTTTCCTTATTTTTACCACTTACCATATTTGTAGGACATTTGGTAACGTTAGTATATGCAGGGCTGGCACTACCAATAATATTAACTGGCCTAAATGCGACTGTCCGATTATAATGTTTTATATTATTGTAGCATACTCGAAATGTTTTAACGTCTGACGACCTGCAGTTCAACAATAACTCGAAGAATAATTATAATAATAGGGCGGCACGGTGGCGCAGTGGTAGCTGCCTCGCAGTTAGGAGACCTGGGTTCGCTTCCCGGGTCCTCCCTGCGTGGAGTTTGCATGTCCTCCCCGTGTCTGCGTGGGTTTCCTCCGGACGCTCCGGTTTCCTCCCACTATCCAAAGACATGCAGGTTAGGTGGATTGGCGATTCTGAATTGGCCCTGGTGTGTGCTTGGTGTGTGGGTGTGTTTGTGTGTGTCCTGCGGTGGGTTGGCACCCTGCCCGGGATTGGTTCCTGCCTTGTGCCCTGTGTTGGCTGGGATTGGCTCCAGCAGACCCCCGTGACCCTGTATTCGGATTCAGCGGGTTAGGAAATGGATGGATGGATTATAATAATAATAATTCTTAAACTGTGGCACAAAAGACACAGACATGACAAAATAAATTTAAACAATTAAAACAGGACTGCAGCTCTGAACGCATGGATCAAGGTTAATTTACCTCGAGCCATAATCTTCTCCTAAATGGCCTTACATTGTGTTAAAACTTGACACGGCAAATATATCGTTCACTGCTGATAACCACAAATTATGAAATTCATTCTTGGAACGATAAAGTAATTTTCCATAGTTCATCACTTGCTGAAAAAAAAATCTGTTAGCTCATGCATTGATTGGATAGTTTGTATTTTATTTTATTTGCATTATTTTCATTCAAGGGAAATCGTGGGCAAAGATTCATATTTAAAGATTTTCGTTATACAGTACTTCAATTCAAATTAATTATGACTTTATTAAGTTGTCCATTTACTTTATTAATTTAAATCACATGTGCTGAATATGTTGTGGTTCTGCTATGACGCTACAAGAGTCACCATCATCATAGGCACGTTTGGCTGGAGGTTTAAATAGAGACCTATGCATGTATAATTACGGTTTAAACAATAACGTGAAAAATGCAAAGTAAGTAGATTCGCTAATATAGCCCAACTCCTCCTTTTTCGTGAAATGGCACCTTTCAAGTTTGTATTTTTCTGGGACAGTCTTGTAAACAAACGTTGAGAAATCAGCCAGCCCCTTAACATTAATTTGCTGTTCCCAGTGCTGTGTCCAGGTTTCAATATACAGATAAGCAAAGGGGGTAAGTTTTACAACGATGCCTAGAGGGCAGCACGCCAGCTCTTAATATACACTCTTCCACTGTAACATTGAGGACATCCACATAAACATATGTATTTGGTACTTTTTTGATTGTATCAAAACATTGTGTTAAAGACTGTAAAATAAAATTTCAAAAGGTTCCAGTTTGGTCCACTTTCAGTATTGAGACAGTGCCATATTCAACCCATATTAAAGAATGCTTAACATTGTTTTTGATAGTCTACTTTTAGTTTTGATGGATGTATTCCTAAAACATTCATAGGACATTTGGAAAAAATTGTGTTTGGTCACCATTCCCTTAATGCTAACCCTCACAACATCTTCAAGTGCTAACTCATTGCTGTGTTTTCCAGGTCTTTTCAGACCCCTAATCCACACCCCCACCCCCATTTTAGGTGCCCTGGATATCAAATTCTTCACCCAAACCTATTGATTATCAATCTTACCCTGTAGTACCATTTAGCCTAAGTTTTAGAACAGATGATATTTAAGATGTTTTTGTGTTGTGAAGTTTGGGCATTTTGCTAAAAGTGCACATTTCTGATCTGAAAAGCTGACATTTAGCATGCTTTTATGGGCTGTAAATACACAAAGCACCCTAAATGCAGCGGAAAATCCCTTAAAGCCGGTGGGTCAATATGAATCCTATAGGGCAGGGGTCCTCAATCCCAGTCCTGGAGAGCCGCAGTGGCTGCAGGTTTTTGTTCTGACCTGGTTGCTTAATTAGAAAGCAATTCTTGCCAATAAAGCACTAACAAGCTATGAAATTAAATTAACTCTGCTATGTCAGGTCATTCTCATATCCTAGATTTTCTTTCCCTTTCTATCATGCAAATGATTTGAAGGCTAAAATGGATGAGTAATTCTCAGTCCTTCACTTTTTTCTCTTCATTTTTCTTCCAAGTATTTAATTAAACCCAATAGTGCAGATAAATACACACAGGTGTAAATGTAAATAAGCTAAATGGAGAAATGCTGCTCTCTCTTGTCATTTGCATGTTATTGATAATAAGGAGCAATTAAAATAGCTGTTTAAGACAAAATTAAGCAATAAGGGCTCAAAATCACTAAAGTGAAGCAGAAGTGTTACTTTAGCAATAAGTGATTTTTATTAAGCAACTGGGTTGAAGCAAAAACCTGCAGCCACTGCAGCTCTCCAGGACCGTGATTGAGGACCCCTGTCTTAAAGTATGGTTGTCTTTCATTTGAAATTTTTCAAAGTATGTAAGATTAGCTTCAACTAGAAATATATTTTAAAAACGTGTTGTTATTGCAAGATCCCTGAATGTAATTTTTTGATATCCAAAGTGTTATTAAAGATATTTCAAATACATTTTCATTTATCTAAAAACAGATTGGAGACCACTTTTGGTATAAGAAATGCATTTCAAGATACTTAAAATGGCTTCCTTGTTATTTTAAGGTATCTTGAATTCATTTTCAGATCTCTTAGAATTGGCCAGAAATCTCATTGAAAAAAGTGGAAATTTTACAGGACAAGGTTGTGTGCTATCTTAAAATCAATTTCAGATATCATAAACTGGAAAAGAGGTTGTTTTAAGATATCTGAATATTGATTTGAGATCTTGAAATATATTAGGGATTTTGTATCTCAGAATTTTCTGCAGAAATCTTAAAATATATTGAGGAACTTATTTTGAGATATTTCGAAAAAAAACGTTTAGATATCCAGAAAGCTAAACTTCATTTTACAATATCTGAAATTTATTATGAAATATCACTAAATTGTATTTTGTCTTGCCATATACTTAATTCAATACGATTAACATTATCACTAAACATCATTACAATCAGTACGATCAAAAGGCATAAAATGGGAACACCTGCCCATGTTTTGTTTTCCATGACACCTGAGCTTAAATAAGAGGTGCATGCACATTCTCCCTTTAGAGGAAAAAAAGAAGGACATACTCAAAAGGTACCTATGTGCCCTGGTAAAGTTGCAATATAATGTCCTTGGAACCTGGGCCATCGCTGAAGTTGTTCATAGTTGCTAAGACCGTAGCATTCCAGTCTTAAGCAATGCTCCAAGTTCATGCCTTGGCTAAGGCATTGTGTCAAGCACTGAAAGGTCTACCAATTTTTTTTTACTGATAGTATTACTCGCACATTCTGCAAATGTTACAAAAGATCTCTAGAGACTACTGTGTGTAGTGCCCACAAGATTTTAGTATATGGTTTGCAAAGTTATACTTACTTTTATGAGAAACCTTCAACATAACATTCTAGGGATGTTATATTGCAGTATTCCCTGGGCTATTTGCCATACTCTGGAGAAATCCCAAGGATACCATTCTGCTATTAGAATACACATTAATAAATTAAAGTTCATTCTATTTCAAATAGCAGACAAAAACAAAACAAAATCTGATTTTTTTTGGGGGGGTTTCTAATTAATAAAGCAGTCACATTAGGAGAGTGGCTATTTGTGCCAGTGCTGCATCAATTAACCCAAAGTTCCTGTTAAAAGTCATTTTGCGAAAGGTTTATAATATTGCTTCTATGGATAGAAGAGAAGGAATAACATGTGCTATTTTTTTGCTTTGACTTGTTCTTTATGATTGTTTTACAAAAATGATTTTATTTTTGTCTTTATTTGACACAGAGCCCTGAACTAGATTGTGTATGAAAATAAAAGAATGGATTATTATATTTAGGTGACTACATTATCAAATGTGAATAAGACGCCACTAGAGCGTGAAGACAACTAAGGGGAAACTAAAACAAAATTAAACCCTGAATTCCATATAAGTTCATACCAACCTGTTCTTGAACAGGATAAGCTGGTTAGAAATTGGATAGATACATTTTACTTTGAGGTATTTAAAATGATAAAAAAGCAAAATATGTCTATCCATAAACCCATCCTTTCATTTTCCTTTTGGTCTGTCCTGTTCTGTGTTGTGGGAAGGATATGCTTAATCTAAAAGCACTGGGTGCACAATGGAAAAGCTAAACTTAGACGGGCACCAGTTAATCAGTAATGCAATGTTCAAAAGTATTCTATGTAAAAGCCCTGAGCAGGGTAATCACACAAAACAATATTAGAAGCATTAAATTATCTAATTTTGAGATTAAATAATGATACAAAAGATTTTTCATTCATTTTTCATAAGATGGAAAAGATCCAGTGGTGTTAATCAATATGGGAAGAAACAGGACCAGGAATGTAAAGTGACATGCTGCAGATTTCCTGCCCGTTAACAATGACTACATTAGATATCTAATGAAGCCAGCAGTAAAGAACTTGTAGGTACAAAAAGTGTGCCGTACGGATGGTTCAAACTAGATGTAGGTGAAGATAAAAGTGAAGACTTTCTAAAATTTGGCATTTTTTCGCTGCTCCTTGTACAAAGTTCACTCTTCTCTGAAAGAGGCAACAACACGCAAAGCCGTATCGGGTCTACGAACGCAGTGAGATCAGAACCAATTGCAATTTAATGCACCCGTGCTAAAACAAATGCGGCACTGAATTCAACCGAAAACCCGTACCCCTGAGTTGGATTAGGCGGGTTTTAAAATGCCATGCTATATCTGCTCTTCAGATCTCGTAGCCGTTTAGTTCCCTGTACCTTGTTAACGTTTTACTTTCTAATCAATAATGTGTATATCGTTTGCCAAATAATTCAACAGCAAACATAAGTCACCTTATCAATCTATATAGCCTGGCTTTCACAGAAGGTCAACTACTAACGTTTTCCTAGACGTCCTACCTTTTCCTAATTACGATTTGATAGTGGGCCTGTCAATAAACACCCGTTTCTTTTTCTGTGCATTCTATTGGTTCATTTTCCGTCACGTTTCTGTTTTAGTCCAATTGTAGCTTAGACAGGAAGTTGTTATTAGCGATGTCCCTTCCATAAGCAAGATGTCGGTGTCAATGCTTCCCATGTGTGTTCGCACAGGCTTGGGCCTGAGCCGGGTCCGTAACCGTGGCATCTTGCTTCAGTCCTTCATCCGAGCCTTCTCTGCAGAGAAGGGTAACAATGCTACCGGGGGATTGGCACAAGCTATTCTTCAAGACAGATTGCAGCAACAGAGGAATCAGGTAGGTGGTTCGAGTAGCTTTTGAATTGTCATTCTATGTTAATTACACATTCAGGACTTTAAGTCATGTAACCTAACGACTCAACTGATGTGTATTCGCAGCCCTCAACTATGAGTGTGTAATAAATGTTTAAACACTAAGTTAGGTGAAGGGCTTTCTATAGGCAGGTGAAGGTCAGGTTCACGTGTGTATGAGAGAGAGAAAGAGAGAGCGATAGAAAAGTGCAGGTTTGGTTCCCTTCTTGCTACCAATGTCGCTTGAACAGTCTCCGGGATGAACTGAATTAAACAGAAACAGCAATTATGCTAATGGGTGAAAGGAAAAAAAGTTTAAAATAATGGAAGCACTTGCCAAACCTATACATCAACAGATCTTGAGTATTGATTATTATTGTAATAAATTTATCTCCAAGTATATGAGGTTGAACTCCAGAATGTTGATGCTTGCGCGTTGGGACTTGCTGAACGCTTAAAATACTCGTGCAACCTGTCGTTCTTTAAAACCTTTTTGTATCTTTCTTATTTAGTTGTAATATCAGCGATAATCATGCATTTATCTTCATCTCTTACGGTTATTGTTTTTATTTTTAGTCCCCGGTTAAATGCAAAGTCTGCCAAAGGTTTCACTGTTATTCAGTGATAATGTTGCATTTCAGATTACTTAACATTACTTCCGTTACATTCACCAGGACTGATGCACAGATTGACATCAGGTTTAAGCTGGTAAAGAAGTAATGTATGAGGGATAGACTGCACATGGAGATACAAAAATGTGTAATTAGCAAGTAGTTTCAATATGGGTTAATCTCTTAGCACATTCCTTTTTGTCATTGTGGTAGATGTGCTTAGTGAGGATATCACGGGTGATAAGTTTTAGAAACTGCCATGTTCTGCTGACCTTGTAATTATAGTCAGATGATGAATTCCAGAGGAGCGTATTGTGGTGGAGTAAATATTGGAAAGTCTGAGGTTATGGTTAGTATCGAAATGTGAATACAAAATTGAATGGACTTGGATCTTAAGAAGGTAGACGAGTTTAAATACTTTGGATAAGTTCAAACACAAGAGGGGACACAAGAATTGGAAATAGGTGAGAGATTAAAGGCAACCTGGAAGAAATAATGGGAGTAGACACCAGGAATGGCTTGTAATAAAAGGATGCCAAAACCAATAATGGTTAAAAATAATTTACAGTTTTAACAGTGGTAAGGCCAGTATTGATTTATGGAGCAGTTATACACTCAATAAAAAGAGAGGAATTGAAACTTGAAAGAACTGAAATTAGAATGCATGGATGGCCTTCAGATGGATGTCTGATTGAGGGATCAAGGAATGAAAAGTTTAGGAGAATGAGAGGAGTGGTAAAGATCTGTGAGAACATTAGATAAACTAGACTGAGATTGTAGCAGTCTCTGGATAGAGAAATGAAGGGAAGGTGATTAAGAAAGCATGAAGAATACTTGCCACAGGATGCAGATTTATTCTGAAGCAGAAGCTCATGTGAGAGGGCTGTGTGAAGATGGGGATGAAGGTAGGAAAATGTTTGTGATGGACAAAAGTTGGAAGAGACTCATAAAGGCAGAAAGCTCCAGGTAAAGTGATGAGATGAGGAGTGCTGAAGAAGTCAAATTATCTTGTGTTTATTTAGAATAGGTATTCATGGCCGATATTAATGAATAGTACTGTTATCATAATCTGGGGCCTCATGTATAAACGGTGCGTACGCACAGAAATGTTGCGTAAGAACTTTTCCACGTTCAAATCGCGATGTATAAAACCTACACTTGGTGTAAAGCTACGCACTTTTCCACGGTACTTCATACCTTGTCGTACGCAAGTTCTCCGCTTGGTTTTGCAAACTGGCGGCACCAAGCGTCAAAGAAGTGCTACTGTTCCTGTGTGGTTACTCCTTATTTTCCTGACGCGGCTTTATAAATACACTGAAACTAACCGCATATTGTTTATTAGTGTAATGCATCTGATTGTAATTAACTTGTAACAATATAATGGTCCAGGGAATAGCCATAGTATTCCAAATACCATAACTGCTTTAGCGTTGTTACTCCAACTGCACCTTCTTTCAACTGCTCCCGTTAGGCGTTGCCACTGCGGATCATCTTTACCATATTACTCTCACTGCACCACTCGGAGTATTCATATCACTCTATCTGAGTGTGAATCACAGCAGCAGCTGATCGGAAAGAGAATTATCGGTATACAGCTTCAAGTACACGCTTTCTCAGCCACGGCAAAATGTTTCAAAGCCTTTCTTGTACGGACCTCGCGGTTCAGAAACAGTTTCATCCCAAGAACTATAAACGCACTCAATCAATTGCTCCTTGTAGAACTCTTTGTACTTACGTATAAGTACAATCACCCCACTGTAAACTTGCACTACAGTTATAATATTGCACAACTTGCGCCACTTTATAAAGCGTATTTATATATGATGACGATATCATTTTTAAGATGAAATGCAGCAAAATATGTTTATTATATTATACAGATAAAACTTTAACTTCATTTAAATAATCCATATTTTTCACTGGGACTGGCGTGAAGGATAGAATAATTAAACATGTACTACGAAGATATTTCAATGTTCCTTAAACGTTTTGAAGAATCGGTGCTCCCCGATTCTGATTGGGTATTTGGGGAAAGAAAAGCAAGGACTGCAGTGGCGGCTACGCCAGTATATGTTGAATATAAAACAGAAAGAGAAAATAACAACACAGCCTAAAACGCAGTGACAAATTTCGGCAAAAGTTAAATACTTGTGTCATGAGCACGAGGCGGCTATGTAGTGTCTGCAACGGATGTGGCCATCCACCGTGCATAAGCTACCTTACTGACATTGGCGGGCGAAGGAGCCACAGTTTCTTCCTCTGCCCAGTGCCACCACAAGCCTAGAGCCACCCCTGAGTACTGCTGCAATAAATTATTTCATCGAAGGTCGCACACAATCACTGCTCCGTGAAACTCATGTTTAATAACATGCTTTAACTCCTATCATCATAAAAATGATATCACGTATACATCTCAGTATTTTAGTTATTCAGAGAACTGTAACATCACGAATGTAATGGATTCTGTGTCCAGTTGGAGGAAGAGAGCCTGTTTAAGAAGCAAGTAGTGATTCACACACACAGAGCACATAGAAGATCAAATACAAAACAAAGCATTTAACATGCTACTTTAATTACAATGTGATTTGAGAAACTGGTTAATTAAACGATTTTAAGATGAAGTTTATGATGTTCTACTTTAATGACAGAATAAACTATGTGATTAAAGTGGAAATGTCGAGATTGAAGTTGACATTTTGTGCTTTTTCCCCATTGTGTGCCTTTTTTTTCTCTGTACCCTAATAAGCTTTTATATGACACTCAGACAGTGGGCTACAACTCGCCTTTTCACTGCAACTTTGATATGTGTCTTCTTT
Organism: Polypterus senegalus; assembly: GCF_016835505.1. Classification (NCBI taxonomy): domain Eukaryota; kingdom Metazoa; phylum Chordata; class Cladistia; order Polypteriformes; family Polypteridae; genus Polypterus; species Polypterus senegalus. The sequence continues at coordinate 30,641,442 of NC_053164.1, forward strand.
TTTATTTCCGGCACTGTGCGATTTTGTGAACGTGAGCTTTCAAGTTTCTCCAACATGCTATGTCACTCGATCAACTTCATTTTGTTGATTATACCACGGTTTATTTGAACAAATAGTATGTTATTCCTTTGCCTCCACTTGGTATTCGCTGAAATTCTTATATTTTCCCCCGTGCTTTTCCCATTGTCTTTTCACTGAAGGCTGAGCTTAAGGGCGTTTTATATTGATTTGCATATTCAAAGAGGCGTAATACTGGGAGGAGTTGGGGCGTTACGTAAAGCGCGTACACGAGCGTTACTTTTCACGCTAATCGGGATTTATGTAGCGGAAGAATGTGGAAGTTGGAATACGCACAGATTCCTGCATCTAGATTTTTCTGTGCGTAAGTACATTTCGGCTTTTGTGCTTATGCCATGTTATACATGAGCCCCTGATCTATTATTGAACAAAAGTAAAACTAAAAAGGTTACCATGGAGAGTAGAAGTTAACCTCTATTGAAATGACAGTCTATGTACACTATATATATATATATATATATATATATATATATATATATATATATATATATATATATATATATATATATATATATATATATATATATATATATATATATATATATATATATATATATATATATATATATATATATATATATATATATATATATATATATATATATATATATATCTCAAACTCCATTTTAAGTGGAAGCCATGCAGCTTCAAAATAAGAAAAAAGAAATTCCTAATTTTCAACCATTATTCAGTGCCTGTATTTTTATGATATATTTTATTTATTCAATTAAAATAAAATTAATGCATAAAGGGCACTGAACAAGGTAACAGTTTAGTGCCTCCAGGGACTAAAGATAATGTCTTAATCTGACCAGCTAAAGAAATTTAAACCCCTTCAGGCTTCTACAGAGAAGGCTACTTGGGGACCTGAGATACTAATAAAATTGGTCCATCAGAGTTCTTTCATTTGGTTAATCTTGTACTGGAGTGCAATTAGTTTATATCTTGAAGCACATCTCGCACATACAGACACAGGAACTGGAGACAGTGTACCAACAGCTTTGCTTTTAATGAAACGCTGATGTATTGAATGGTCTCTTATTTGTCAAATATCTTTTGTTCTTTCGTTGTCCTTGTCTGTTCACTCTGTTCTAACTGAGTGCACAGTCATGAAAATGGCAATTCAAAAGTTAGATGTAATATTAAAAAATTGTAAATCAATTGTATGCCATACACTATGCAAGGTTTAGGTTGATCTTAAAGCATCAACTCGATCAAGTTAAAGGGTTTAGTGTTTTCTTAGTTTCAAGTACCAGTTTTTTAAGGAATTATTGTAAACCTGCTTTTGTGTGTAGAGAAAAAAAATGGGTATAGTTAAATGAAAATGAATTATGTAATTTGAATTGGTGCAAGGTTTTAAAGTGTAGTCGAGTATTGAAAAGGAAGAAAGAGGCTGCTTCTTTTTAAATTCATGGTGGAGGAGCATGTACTGTTCTGCTTTACTGTGATCAGAACTGTTGTAAATCAGGCAGTACTAATATTTAACTTTACAAATAATTATATACCTAAACATCTATACTGTAGTTGACATTTAAAAAATTAGTACATTCAGAAATAGAGAATCAGACTTCTGCTGTACATAAAATGTGTGAAAGTAAATAAAATGCCAATTATTACATTGTCACACTTGTATAAATAATATTTCTTACGCAGGCAATGTATTTTCATTAGTTTTGAATATAGAAACTTTATTTGTAATTAGGAAAAATTGTAGAATAAATTTAAAACCTATAAATTAGAGAAGTTTTAGTTGATTATCTAATGCAAAGGTGTCCAACTCCAGTCCTGGAGGGCCGCAGTGGCTGCAAGTTTTCATTTTAACCCTTTTCCTAATCAGCAAGCAGTTTTCACTGCTAATTAAGTCCTTTTTCCCTTCTCTTATTTTTTTAATAGCCGTGTTTTTAAGGATTCAGTCCTCTGAATTGATTTGTTTCTTCATTGAATGGCAGCCAAACAGAAATGAGATATGAAACTACCCAACAGATGACCAGGAATGTCAAACTCCAGCCAATTTCACTCCAACCAGTTTCTTAATGAGAAGCCAATTCTTTCTGTTAATTAAAGCCATTATTGAATATTATGACTTGTTGCTGCTCTCATTCTGCCACAGTAGACTGTTGATTTTCTGTTTTTTCTAAGACCACCATCAAGATGTTTTAGTGACCTGAGCAGATTAACATGACCTTCACCTTTTTTTATTTTCAGGTTAGCTGGTCATGTGAAGGCTTGTTTTGTGTCTCATTATTGTTTGTTGCTCATTAAGGAAAAAAGAAACAACTAAGGGGTCCGAATCACATCAATTAAAAGTAAGGCAAAGCAAGTTAATCTGCAGCAAAAATGGCTCACTAATTAAGAAGATACACACGTGGACAAAATTGTTGGTACCCTTCAGTCAATGAAAGAAAAACTCAAAATGGTCACAGAAATAACTTTAATCTGACAAAAGTAATAATAAATAAAAATTCTATGAAATTTAACCAATGAAAGTCAGACATTGATTTTCAACCATGCTTCAACAGAATTATTTAAAAAAAATAAACTCATGAAACAGGCCTGGACAAAAATGATGGTACCCCTAGAAAAGACTGAAAATAATGTGACCAAAGGGACATGTTAATCCAAGGTGTGTCCACTAATTAGCATCACAGGTGTCTACAATCTTGTAATCAGTCAGTGGACCTATATATAGGGCTCCAGGTAGTCACTGTGTTGTTTGATGACATGGTGTGTACCACACTCAACATGGACCAGAGGAAGCAAAGGAAAGAGTTGTCTCAGGAGATTAGAAAGAAAATTATAGACAAGCATGTCAAAGGTAAAGGCTATAAGACCATCTCGAAGCAGCTTGATGTTCCTGTGACTACAGTTGCACATATTATTCAGAAATTTAAGATCCATGGGACTGTAGCCAACCTCCCTGGACGTGGCCGCAGGAGGAAAATTGATGACAAATCAAAGAGATGGATAATACGAATGGTAACAAAAGAGCCCAGAAAAACTTCTAAAGAGATCCAAGGTGAACTTCAAGCTCAAGGAACATCAGTGTCAGATCGCACCATCCGTCGTTGTTTGAGCCAAAGTGGACTTCATGGGTGACGACCAAGGAGGACACCATTGTTGAAAACAAATCATAAAAAAACCAGACTGGAATTTGCCAAACTACATGTGGACAAGCCACAAAGATTCTGGGAGAATGTCCTATGGACAGATGAGACAAAAATTGAACTTTTTGCCAAGGCACATCAGCTCTATGTTCACAGACGGAAAAATGAAGCATATCAAGAAAAGAACACTGTCCCTTCTGTGAAACATGGAGGAGGCTCTGTTATGTTCTGGGGCTGCTTTGCTGCATCTGGCACAGGGTGTCTTGAATCTGTGCAGGGTACAATGAAATCTCAAGACTATCAAGGGATTCTAGAGAGAAATGTGCTGGCCAGTGTCAGAAAGCTTGGTCTCAGTTGCAGGTCATGGGTCTTGCAACAGGACAATGACCCAAAACACACATCTAAAAACACCCAAGAATGGCTAAGAGGAAAACATTGGACTATTCTAAAGTGGCCTTCTATGAGCCCTGACCTCAATCCTATTGAGCATCTTTGGAAAGAGCTGAAACATGCCGTCTGGAAAAGGCACCCTTCAAACCTGAGACAACTGGAGCAGTCTGCTCATGAGGAGTGGGCCAAAATAATTGCTGAGAAATGCAGAAGTCTCATTGACAGTTACAGGAATTGTTTGATTGCAGTGATTGCCTCAAAAGGTTGTGCAACAAAATATTAAGTTAGGGGTACCATCATTTTTGTCCAGGCCTGTTTCATGAGTGTATTTTTTTAAATAATTCTGTTGAAGCATGGTTGAAAATCAATGTCTGACTTTCATTGGTTAACTTTCATAGAATCTTTATTTATTATTACTTTTGTCAGATTAAAGTTATTTCTGTGACCATTTTGAGTTTTTCTTTCATCGACTGAAGGGTACCAACAATTTTGTCCACGTGTGTAGTTCGAATGAAGACCTGCAGCCACTGCTGCCCACCAGGACCGTAGATGGATACCCCGATCTAATATATAAAATTGAATGTGTGCTTGTCTGGTGTGCCAATCCATATCATTGAATATATTTCCACCAACATTTTCACAGATTACTCATTTGTATAAAGAAGACCACAAGCTGTCTTTTGTTACAAAAATATTCCCTTTAGACTAATTTTATTTTGAAATTGCACCTGCCCATAGTAGGCATTTTTGGGACTTGGCACAGGTATGTTGTGGTGGGTTTAGTGAGTGAAGTTTTGGTTTGGGCCAAAACTTCCACTCTGCAGAATGTATTACACATTATTCCACTCCTGGCAGCGCAGGGTACCCCTTCTAGTAATACAGTATACAGTGGCTTGCAAAAGTATTCGGCCCCCTTGAACTTTTCCACATTTTGTCACATTACAGCCCAAACATGAATCAATTTCATTGGAATTCCACGTGAAAGACCAATACAAAGTGGTGTACACTTGAGAAGTGGAACGAAAATCATACATGATTCCAAACATTTTTTACAAATAAATAACTGCAAAGGGGGGTTTGCATAATTATTCAGCCCCCTTTGGTCTGAGTGCAGTCAATTGCCCATAGACATTGCCTGATGAGTGCTAATGACTAAATAGAGTGTACCTGTGTGTAATCTAATGTCAGAACAAATACAGCTGCTCTGTGACGGCCTCAGAGGTTGTCTAAGAGAATATTGGGAGCAACAACACCATGAAGTCCAAAGAACACACCAGACAGGTCAGGGATAAAGTTATTGAGACATTTAAAGCAGGCTTAGGCTACAAAAAGATTTCCAAAGCCTTGAACATCCCACGGAGCACTGTTCAAGCGATCATTCAGAAATGGAAGGAGTATGGCACAACTGTAAACCTACCAAGACAAGGCCGTCCACCTAAACTCACAGGCCGAACAAGGAGAGCGCTGATCAGAAATGCAGCCAAGAGGCCCATGGTGACTCTGGACGAGCTGCAGAGATCTACAGCTCAGGTGGGGGAATCTGTCCATAGGACAACTATTAGTCGTGCACTGCACAAAGTTGGCCTTTATGGAAGAGTGGCAAGAAGAAAGCCATTGTTAACAGAAAACCATAAGAAGTCCCGTTTGCAGTTTGCCACAAGCCATGTGGGGGACACGGCAAACATGTGGAAGAAGGTGCTCTGGTCAGATGAGACCAAAATGGAACTTTTTGGCCAAAATGCAAAACGCTATGTGTGGTGGAAAACTAACACTGCACATCACTCTGAACACACCATTCCCACTGTCAAATATGGTGGTGGCAGCATCATGCTCTGGGGGTGCTTCTCTTCAGCAGGACAGGGAAGCTGGTCAGAGTTGATGGGAAGATGGATGGAGCCAAATACAGGGCAATCTTGGAAGAAAACCTCTTGGAGTCTGCAAAAGACTTGAGACTGGGGCGGAGGTTCACCTTCCAGCAGGACAACAACCCTAAACATAAAGCAAGGGCAACAATGGAATGGTTTAAAACAAAACATATCCATGTGTTAGAATGGCCCAGTCAAAGTCCATATCTAAATCCAATCGAGAATCTGTGGCAAGATAAGAAAACTGCTGTTCACAAACGCTGTTCATCTAATCTGACTGAGCTGGAGCTGTTTTGCAAAGAAGAATGGGCAAGGATTTCAGTCTCTAGATGTGCAAAGCTGGTAGAGACATACCCTAAAAGACTGGCAGCTGTAATTGCAGCAAAAGGTGGTTCTACAAAGTATTGACTCAGGGGGCTGAATAATTACGCACACCCCACTTTTCAGTTATTTATTTGTAAAAATTGTTTGGAATCATGTATGATTTTCGTTCCACTTCTCACATGTACACCACTTTGTATTGGTCTTTCACGTGGAATTCCAATGAAATTGATTCATGTTTGTGGCTGTAATGTGACAAAATGTGGAAAAGTTCAAGGGGGCTGAATACTTTTGCAAGCCACTGTATGTTAGGGAAGTCACAACAGCAGAATTTTTGTATTTGATACCCGTACCAGTGAAATTTTATAATGCTCAGTACCTTTTGATACCACAGCAAAAACAGAAATCCCATTCATCAACTTTTTTGATGTCCTTAATTGAAGTGAGCAATATTGTGCCTTTTTCTGTAATTCACCTTTTTCTGTAATTCAGTATAAAATATACAAAGTAAATATTCCAGCAGTAATGAGATTTGACATGCTGGTATATCTATCAAGTAGTTACCCAACTATCATTTAAGTAAACTAGTATTGGTATTCATAAATACAATGCAATACAATACAATGTAAGGCTTGCATGTTAATGTGTGTCAGAGATGGGAATATGTAATATAACAAATGTGGAGTTTCAGCACAGGGTTTATGATCTACTGTATCATGATCTATACATTTATTCTGTGATATCTTTATTCTTTATATTTACGGAAAAATACTGCTTAAAACCCATACTAAATACTTTATCTCTCATGAAAGATCATACCTTATTGCTTATCACAGTGTACAAATCCAGAATTGGAAAATTACTTTGACTAATACATCTTTGCTTAATACATTTATAATTCTGAGACAGCATTACATTCTTCAACTTGCCTTTAAAATATATATAGTGTGCTGCTTCTTATGGAAAATTCTAATTAACATTAGTTTGCCTTCAAAGCCAAATGAATGACCTATTCAGTGTTTGCTAATTCGTATTTAGCAATGAAGTGTGCTACTTTGCTTACTAAGTGTGCCTACTGACTGTGTGTTTCAGCGATTGTGGGTCTCCATGCAAAGCTTCTTTTCATTTATCGGGACTGTGTAGGACAACTAACATAATAACACTGTCTAACCAGATATAAAGTGTCCTCCATAATGTTTGGGACAAAGGCACATTTTTCATTGTTTTACTCTTCTGCTCTACAGTTTAAAATTACACATCAATCAATCCAGATAACATTAAAGTGCACATTACAGACTTTAATCTAAGGGTATTTGCATACATTTCAGTCACACCCTGTAGAAATTGCACTTTCAATACATGGTCCCCCATTCCATGGAACCATAATGTTTGGGACAGTTGCCATTACTGCTGTTTGTGATTACTCAGGTGTGTGTCATTGCTTCATTAGTGCAGGCATAAGATGCCTAGGCTTGATTCTACATACAGACTACCTTTTGGAGTCTGTAGTTGCCATTGTTCAACATGAGGACAAGAACTGTAAAATGTACAAAAGTCATTCCCAGAAAACGCACTAGCCTCTGCACATTTTCTTTTGACAGTGAATTTGCAGCACTGCACGCTGGTTCGGTTGTGCAGACTTTTAGACATCTTTGGATAAACTGGAAGAACATTCAGATTATGACAGCCCAGCACCACGACTGAAGTAGTCAAGGTGGAAGTGGCCTTTGGATCAACTCACCAACGTATGACTGATAATCTGTAAGGCAATATGTTAACAATATTTTAGCATTTACAAATGTATGGGAAGGACATATTTCACAGCCAGCCATTACAGGCTTTTTTGGGGGTGGTGTTTGGGGAATTTGTCACAATCTTAGCTAGAAATTATCACAAACCAACTTCTCTCTCTGCTGCATAGTAAAAATATAAAAACGTTCAACTATAATACAAAGCCGTGTGACATGTACAGCTGAATGCAAAACCAGACAAACTCTAATCCAAAAAATACAATTCCTACAAAAGGTCAAAATAAATCTGTTAGTATGTTACCTGACACTGGTATAACCTTCACCAACCAGATCTAGCATGTTATTTACCAGGGAACACTTTATTCACATTGAGTCCAACCCAAGAAAAGATGAGTGCATTCGCCATGTGGGCTATTTATCTGTAAAGTGTAGGGTCAGGGTTGGGGGCAGTGCCAGTTACATGTCAGGATTAAGTGGGAATGGTTTCTTGCCATAAATTTATCTTCAATGTATTTTAACCTTTCATTCAGCAGGTCCTTCTCTCATCTGAAGCATATCCCAACTGAATATTTTCTGTAAATGTTCTTTCTCACAAATACTTCTGACTTAAACTCTTAAGTTGTTTTTTATGTAATATACCACATTGTACAGGTAAAGCATTAATCTTATTTATATTCTGCCTTTTCAAAACTGTGACTTTTATTATATCACTTGCAAGGGCTTCTGTCCATATGCCAAACTATTGTGCTGGATAGAATTTAAATAATTTGGCTTCAAAATATCTTTTTTTTGAGTTGCCTAAGTTACTGTAGAATGTCAGTTTTAAAGTGTTAATAAAAATGTATTCAATATTGGCATTGTAATTAACATTATTACCATAATGTCAGTTTTATGGAATTTTCATTTACATTTATAATTAAGTTAGATCGTGGTAATAATTGATCAGATTTGGAATCTGTACATGTTGGAAGTTGCACATTGATATTTTGTTAAATATTACATTTATGAAGGTTAACATATATATGTATTAAAAATAGCAGTGGCCCTAGCTCTGTCCCCTGTGGAACACTACTCCTAACATCAGCCAATTCTGATAAGGTTCCTTGCACCATCTCCCTTAGCTTCCTGTGTATGAGCCCAGTCTGCATCCATCTGAAAAAATCACCTTGGACTCCCACTTCATTTAGTTTAATGCCCATCCTCACATGTGGCACCTTATCAAATGCTTTGTGAAAGTCAAGATAAATAATATCCTATGCTCCACTTTGATTATATCGTTTTCTTGCTTCCTCATGGAATTCCAGCATGTTAGTAAAACACGACCTCCCTCTTCTGAACCCATGCTGACTGTTCAGAAAAACTTCTGTACTTGTGCTACTCAATCCTTAATAATTCCTTCCATTAATTTTCCTGTGATGCATGTTAAGCTTACTGGCCTATAGTTGCTTGGATCTACCCCGTCACCCTTTTTATACATCTGTATAACAATTGCCCTTTTTTAGTTCTTTGGAATCTCCCCAGTGCTCAGTTACTTCCTAAAAATATGTGTCTAAGGTTTATATATGTACTTGCTAGCCTCCTTAAGAACTCAAGGGTAAATATTATCTGGTCCTGGTGATTTGTTTGATTTCAGCCTATTTAATCTGAGCAGTACTACAATTTCTAAATCACTCGGAACCTCCTTAGTAGTCCCATTTACTGCTGGGAGGTTATCCATATCCTCACTTGTGAAGGCCTCAGAAAAATGTGTCCGCTATTTCATTATCTGTATCTTTTAATTCCCCTTTACTATTCCTGATGCACCTCATCTCATCCTTGACTGTTTGTTCTGTTACTACTAAAATACTGAAAGAATCTCGTAGGGTCATCTTTCGTCTTATCTGCTATATTCCTCTACAACAGTCTTTTAGCTTCCCTAATACTGTATCATACTTTATGGTTGCCCTCATGTTCTCATAAGCCCAGCGATTCACTTTGGAGTTATTAGTCTTGTATTCCTTGTACAGCTGCTTCTTCCTTTGCGCCTTCCTCTTTAATTCTTTATTAACCCTCTGCAGAGTTTTTTAAAATTTCCTATTAATTCCAAGTTTAGGTATGTACATGTCCTGCATTACATGTAAAAAAACAATTTTACATGATGTCCTGTATCACAAGAGGGCAGTAATTCTCGATGAACAAAGGCAGCAAAAAGCACAAAGAAAGAGGGACTTAAGTTCTAGCTTATCATGTGAACATAGGATAAATACACAATATGATCTAAAGAGATGGACTTGACATTTTGCCCTGTTTTAATAAACTGGTATTTCACTATGCTAGAGTGATTTTAAATTCCCGTCATTCTCTTTTTGTTTTTTAGGAAAACTCAGCCAGCCCAGAGACCACATGGTCATCTGGAGATTCTGGTCAGAAGAAGCAAGAGGAGAAAAAACAAAAAGAGAACTCTGCTTATGCTAAGAAAATTATCCTAAGGCTTGCAGGTCTCTTTGGTATTGGAAGTACTATTACTGTGGTGTATATATTTGGTAAGTACTGTGACATTTTTAAAAAATACAGAAAGCAACATATCATTGGAAATTCATGTAGTACAGTATTAGTCTTAACATGAGTGCATAGAAACATGTTCTGTTGTATTTTGGGGCCTTGCTTTAATACAGGCTTGATTAGGAATGCGCTTAATGAGGTTTAAGAAACAAAACTCATAAATTATGTACATATAGTTAAGGTAAATATGGCTGGAGGGATATGATACCAATGTGACTGAAACGTCAAAGTTCTTTTTGTATGATACCAACTTCATTAGATTAGATAAACTTTATTAATCCCATTGGGAAAGTCGGAGAAATTCATATGGTGCTTTTGTCTTTGTTATGCAAATTGTCAGCTGTAAGTGATTTGTCAGTGGAACTATATATGTATGTGTGTGCAAATCAATGTTACAAGAATGTGGGGGTAATTTTTTATTTTTATTTATTTATTTTTTATTTTTTTTTAAACTCCTGTCTCCTGTTCACGTGAAATAAATTGGTTCCTCGTGTACTAATTTCATAAAAATTTAACTCATTTCTTCTTTAAGGAAATGTGTTCAGAAAATTCAGTTTTCATTAGTATATCTCAGGTAGACTATGCTGCACAAATTTTTGAGATTTTTAAAAGCTCTCTTTTAAAAAGAATTGGCTAATTTTTAAAATCTGTGTCTTAAAACGAAGAGAGTTCCTGTGTGATCTTAATTACTGATTGGTGTACTCTTTCAGTTGTAGCTTAAGTGAGATTATTTCAACCTGCATATTTTACTCATCTACAGTACATGTGTGATAGCTTTTACATGCCATTTGCCATTCTCAAGCAACAACAGTATATCGGTTAATGCACTTTGTACATAACTTGAGTTGGTTGTCAGGGGTCTATAAAAGCTATTTCAGCTACCGTAAACCTATTTGTACACAGTTTTTAACCACCTTATATTGTTAAATGCCATTAAGTAAAAGTTTGGACGACCCAACCAAAAAATAAGAAATGCAGCTTTGACTGCAAGCAAACAGAATCAAGGGCATTTTAATGAAAATGTTAATGTTCTGTAACAGTTTATTTGATTAATTAAAAGATGTTAAAAAAAAAAAAGAGAGAGAGAAAGATAAATGCACAGTTTTCTCGGCTCAGTCTGTTTACCTGCGTGTCAGTTGCTTGGAGCTGTATAGAGTGAGAAGTCAAGCAAAATCACACCTTTTATAAATACTATATCGCTATTTAGAACACATGCATTTCATGTGTGTTCCGTGTCTACAACGATCTATGTAAACACATTGTTAAAAAAAAAAAAGAAACGTTTTTCATGTTTTGGTAATAATAATAATAATTGACAAAATGTAGACATGAAGTTTTATAATGTGTGAAGCCTGAACTCCAAATATCAAAGAAACACTTTCACAAAAGGTACAAATTTAACGGAACAAGTGCGCTTTTATTCAAAAATATAACTGCAGAAAAAGATCACGCGGTAGGGTGCGACATTGACACGCATTTACTATGACTGCTTCGGTGGCGCAACGGTATCCACTGTTGACTGGTAATCAAAACTTCACGGTTCGATCCCTGACGGGTCCGTTTTGAGAAGTGAGCTGCTTTTATTCTTACTATTTTAGAATAAAAACATACATTTGATTTCAGTGTGTAACAGCCGGTGTAAATGTATGATACTTGTAAAGGTTAGCTTTGTTTTTTGGTGTTTCTTTTTTTCAGATTCATTCTCTCAGTCGTGTTCACGATCCTAATTGCCACCCCCCATCTTGCACTGCTATTTTCACATAAAGATGCACTGTACTAGTGACTTTAGGCTGTAGGAAGTAACTAACTAAATCCAAATAAGTAACATTCGATCTGGCTTTTATGTAACATATAAATGTTGATGTACAAGTGTAACAAAACAAGTGCACTTTTATTCAAGACTATAACCAAAGAAAACTTGCTTTCTTTTTTTTCGCATGCTCATTCCTTGCAGTATACTTACAAAAATTAGGTATGTTCCATGTCCTATTGTAACACCCAAGGGAGGGAAATGGGTGTAACCCCCAAAATTGTATATATAGATAAGGGAAACCCGTCCTCACTATTTCTGCGACTTCCAATATACATAGGAAGCCCAAATTTCCCATCCTTTACACTGTACTTACAAATGTTAAATATGTGTCATTTCGCTCCATACCCCATAACGAACCTTCGAAAATAATTATTTCTTATTTTTGGCAGTTCTCACCATTCTGCCATAAGGAACTTTCGGAACTGACCTCTCCTTTTGGCAGTTTCTTTCCCTACTTCCGTTAACAGAGGATTTATTTCATGGCTGAAACGCACAAGGGTTGCTCCCAGTCCCCCTTCCTTTTTCCTCACGGCCGATGTCTGCTACGTGGTTGGCTCCCTGCCTATATACATTAATGACATCCCCTGCTCATGTGCCTCCTCACTCGCTTCCTTACTTTCCTCAGCTGTTTTCCATGCTCACTGCTCCCTTCCTATTTACTCCACTGCTTCAAGGGTGGAAGGACTGCTCATTCTTCTTTCAGGCTACCTCTAAACCTCACCCATACTGATTCCCCCATGTGTAACATATCCAAGCAGAGCTCCATGGCGCAAGTGCTGCACGATTGTAAGCTCATTGTGTGGGAGGAATGTACTATGGCACACAGAACAGGTGTTGAGGCTTTAGACGGGACCCTACAAGACATCAGAAACACGACAAAAATGATGGGAGGCTTGACAATCTTGCTGGCTGGAGACTTCCAGCAGACCTTACCAGTTGTCTCAAGAGGAACATGCGCAGACAAAGTTAAAGCATGTCTGAAGCCTTCATACCTATTGCCTAAGACTAACGTTCTTACATTAAAAATAAACATGGGGGTTTACTTGAACTGCAACAAAAAAGCCAGAGAGTTCGCTGCTCTCCTCATCAAAATAGGTGATGGCAATTTAATTGAACAAAACTGTAAAATCAATGTTCCTAAAAATATCTGTCTCCTGATGAATACCTTACAAATTGAAAATGTTTACCCCAAACTACGAAATCTACATCAAAAGGACGTTTCATGGTTGAGGGAGAGAGCTATTCTAACACCAGAAAATTACATGACTTCACATATAAACACCATTTTACTTCACCAACTAACTTCCAAAACAAAAACCTATAAGTCTGTCGACTCTGTTATAGAACTAGGGGACATGGGGCACTATCCGATAGAGTTTCTTCACACTCTTAATCCTCTGAGCATACCTCTGCATTCTCTACTTTTGAAGGTCGGCACACCAATTATGTTACTACAAAACTTACAACCACCAAAACTTTGTAACGCCACCAGGCTTCACATCAAATCTCTGCACAAGAACCTTATTGAGGCAACTGTCTTCACTGAAACTGAGTCAGGGGAGACTATTTATTCCTCGCATCCCTTTCATACACTCTGACCTCCCATTCCAATTCAAACACCTCCAATTTCCCGTAAGGGTCTGCTTCACTATGACAATAAGTCACAGGGCCAGACTCTAAAAAAGGTCGCCATTGACTTGACACAAGATTGCTTTTCACATGGCCAACTGTACGTTGCATGCTCAAGAGTTAGCTCAGCAGACAGCTTGGTCATTTAACAGCCCGAGGGCAGAACTGCAAACATTGTTTACAAAGAGATCCTTACATCCTAAAAATGTGCATTTCTCACACACAACATTTACAATCATAAATTAAACTCCTTATAATCATCAGATTCAATCTCAGTACTAAAATAAGCCTACAACAATTACATTGACAATCATATTACGTTAGTTTTTTAATTTTTCCTTTTCTTTTTCATAACTTCTTTATCACACTACTTCTCCGCTGTGAACCACGGGTGTTTTGCTAGTACATAATACTTTCTAATAAGTTTTAATTAAATCAACTGGGCATATTTTTTATAGAGGCATGTTTTAAAGAATTATTGAATCTTCATATAGAAAAATAATGAACTGAGTTTTAGAAAAGAGTATTTTCTGAGTTTTGAGGCACATTGGATGATCATACTATGATTCTGATACTTGAAACTGTATTCATTACATCTTTTTAAACCTACTCCTTGGTAAAACTTCTGCTTTTCTTGCAGGAAGCAGTTCCACTGATGAGCAAGGAAACCGGGTATGTATTTATTTATTGATTGGTTAACAGTTTTTTTTTTTTTTTTTATATATATAAAGATGTGGGTTAATATTTTCAATATGTGGATTCATGCCCGCAAAAAGTTACTTCAGGACTAATTCAATTTTTATTTATTTATATATATATATATATATATATATATATATATATATTTTATATATATATATATATATGTTTTATATATATATATAAACACTGTGCGCTGCATTTCTCTACTTCATGAATTCAGTTATAAAGGTTATCTGATACAATAGTTTCCTGTTTCTCCAACATATGTTAGATGCTAACGGGTGCCAAATTACCTGCTGTAAGTTTAATTTGTTAGGTATTTTTGTTATTAAGAAATAAAACCATATGTATTTAGTCACTCCTTATTCTTTTTGTAATTATAACTTGGTCTCTGACTCTCTAGAAGTTTGAGTATGTCTTCACAGTGAGGTTCCTTTTAGAATGTGGAATGAAAAGGCGCCATCACTTCAAAGCAGATATCCTGCCATCCTTTAACTAGATGAGAGTCAGGGGTCAGTGCCAATGAGCAGTGAAATGATTTTGGTGACTGAAAATATAGCACCTCGTGTCATTAATTTATGAACTAGAAATTGTACAACATTTTATTCATATCTTTATAAATGCACTATTAGGCATATTTATAAGAAACTTGTGGGCTAAAAAATGAAATGTACTTTTAGGTTGGATTAGAACAAATCAGTAATTTTGTACTCTTCTTAAACAGAGACTGCTTATCCAGCAAACGCATGCTTTGTTGTGTTTTTTGTTTTGATTAAGTTTGCATAATCAATTTCATATGCCAGTGGACAATCTTCCTAGGCACGTGCTTGGTTC
Source organism: Polypterus senegalus (assembly GCF_016835505.1). Lineage (NCBI taxonomy): Eukaryota > Metazoa > Chordata > Cladistia > Polypteriformes > Polypteridae > Polypterus > Polypterus senegalus. The sequence goes on from NC_053164.1 coordinate 30,656,470, forward strand.
TTTTTATTACTACCTTCTAATGTATAATGGTGGGGGAGATTTTGATATTCCAGGTTATGTTTTCTGTCTAATTCTGACCCCACTAAGTAACATCACATATCTATGTATCTTGTAATCTAATTGCTTTGCCTTCTGTTTTGCTTGTAGTTTCATTTGTATTAGTTGGCAAGCCACAATTTTATAATGAACTCTAGATATTTTAGAATGGAAAGCATCAAGAATATATTGTGCTGTCATTATAAAAACAGTCAAAATATTGAATTAAAATTTTCACCATTTAAAATGCAGCTAAGCAGTAAACTCAATTCTGATTTCATATTTGTCTTAAATTGAAAATATGTTTGCCAACACATTTGGCACATCATTACAACTTAAACAGAGAGAGTTTTATTTTATGAAAATGGAATTCGTTTATATAATAGCGTCAAACTAGGGATATCACAAGAACTGATATTGTGGTATTAATTTGGTGCTAAAGTCTTAAAAATGTTACTGTACAAGCATTTATACAGCATCGGTAGTACTGAGCAAATCCATACCACACTCACTGCAAGTAAACTATATACTCCAGAAGGCACAATACTACATGATTAAAACTGTGTAAAAACTACATTAAAAGTGTCTTATGATATTGATGATACAACCTTTCAGTTAATTATGCAAATTTGAATCTTGCAATAGCAAATATATCAAACCTAAACGGTTGGTTCACTTAACAAACTGGACTTTAAAGGTTTTTTTTATATAACAGAAAGCTTTTAAAGAGTTGGTTTAATGAAAATTTCTGGAATAATCTTAAAATTAACTAATTCAACAGGACATATATAATGTTCTAATTTTTATATTTTGTATGGATTTTAAATAGTAGTTTTCAGTTACTAAGATAAATTGGGTAGTTCATGATAAGTTGTGAACTAAAATCCCCCCCAAGATTATAAACCTCCCGTTTGTTGTTACACTGTGGGGATAGTCTTCTCAGCCACTAATAAAAATTAGCCTTATATTGTATTTTGATATTTATGAATGCCAATACTGTTTTACTTAAGAGTTAGTTGGGTAACTACTTTTATAGATAAAGCAGTATGTTAAAGCTGTTGTTACTGTTATTATTTATTTATTTTATACTGTATTACAGAAAAAGGCACAATTTTATTCACTTCAATAAATGGAAGTACTTTAATAAAAAGCCATTGAATGGGATTTTTGTTTTTGTCGTATCGAAAGGTATCAAATATCATAACATTTTTAATGATATTGGTATTGAGTACAAAAATTCAGCTATTATGACATCCATACATTAATCATTCAAAGAAAAGATAGATAACATTCATTCTTAACAAATAATTATCTTTTCTAGTTTAGTATTACTGCCTTTAAAATGAGAACTGGAAATCGAAAATCTGTTATCTAAGGGATGCAATTGAAACTTTTTTAAACAGTCCTTCAAATACTTTATTTATGATAACTACTGGATTACCCAAATTACAGGATTAAGAGTGTAATATTTGAATTTTTTGTAAGCTCCGTTTGAAGAAAGATCTACAGTACTAAATTGCTTACTTTAATTTTTATAGACTACAAAATCCTTCACCATGTTAATAGTTTACATGGCCACATAATTGGGTTATTGCTAACCTGATTTCTCAGCGGCCATTAACCTGTAACTGCAATTTGGGTTTACATGGAATTTTACAAACCAGGTTTCTCTGAATAACTGTGTTTATTGATGCACATATAAACAAATTGGTGAATATTTGCTGTGTGCCCTCCTCACCATAACCTGTCATTCTGTGAGGGAGGAGCAAAAGCTTTAGATTTGTCAAAAATATAGATTTTTTGATTTCCATTTTTTTGATGGATCTCGGTGTTTTAGAGTTCCCTGATACTGAAAACATCCATATCTCGTGTGTGTGTGTGTGTGTGTGTGTGTGTGTGTGCGTGCACTTCAGTGTCTGTCCAAGTTTCTTGAGGATGGTCTAGAGCTAATACGGCTAGACAGAAAAATACCAAACTCGAAACTTAAGCCTGTTATGAGATGAAGATGTGCTAATTAGTTTTGAGCCAAATCATACAAGAGAAAGAGGCACTCCAAAGGAACCCTCAAGTACCGTAATTCTGCAATTAATTATGAATTCTTCTCATCAATTGCTATCATAATGACCTATTTTATGATCAGAAAGATCAGCATCAGAGCGGTAATTATTGTAATTTTATAGAATAGTTTGGGTAACTTGGTTCCTAGGATGCAAAGCATACTGACACTTGCATCCAATTTTTTTTTTTTTTAATAAGAAAATAAAAAAGAAATTTTAAATAAGAAATAATAAATGTTTTTGTTATTAGCATTAGTACAAATGCAGTTGTTTCATAACTGGTGTTTTTGTGTAAAGTTTGGCTGCAGCCTGAACTGGATTATATATCTTGCAGCACAAGTCAGTCCACCAAATGACAAGTATAAAAATAATTCAAATTAATGTGTATTTTTTATTTATTTTAAGTTAGAAAATATATATAACTGCTAGTGTTGAGCAAACCCCATACATAGAGTTCACTTTGCCATGATTTCAACGAATGGAAAGTTTGGGAACTTCTTAAAACACTGCATAATGTATTGAATTCAATAGGGAAGGAGGAACTGAACTAGTTTTGAGTAGATCAGAATGGCGCTATGGTCTTTTAAGTGCCCCTTGAGGCTAGTGAATCCACATGTATGTGAAATAGAAAAGAGCTGGTACCTATAAAATTCAGTGCTGAAAGGAAATTTATAAAATATTTTTATATCAAGCTGTAGCTTAATTTTTGCCATGCTTTAAATGTTTGCTCAATTACATTTTTAATGAAAACATTTGAAAGTGTTTTTCTTCTGATTTGTTTAGGTTAGTACTCTTAATTATACATAATTCAACAAAAGCTTTACTAGCTATACTGAATGGATACATTTTTTTTTATGACACCAGTCCAGACACACTTTGTAGTTTTCTGGTTTCTGTGAATTGATTGGAAGTGTGATTAGCTGTTGTGGCATTGACAGTCTTGTTATGCGGAGTGTGCCGACATTACAATGTTAACAAGTTTTTATCTCCTAATTAAAGAGTGTGCTATCGCCTTTCCTTCAAAACAGTCCAACTACCCCCAACCCCGGGATCTATGGGTGAGACATGTTCTCATGGGATTTGCTTACTCAATAACCCACTTCTTAATGGCACTTCAAGGAGAGGAAATTTGAAGATTTTTGTGATTTCTAACATTAAAGTCTGACTTGCCAATTTGATTTGTCCAGTATGAAAACATGGGTATGATGTTAAGAAAGAATGTTAAGGAATTCAATATAGGATACAAAGCATAAAAACAAGCAATTAAATATTTTACCAATGTCCGTTGCATGAATTTTAAATAATTTGAATTTTTATTTAATCTGCAATTTAAGTTTTAAAAAAAATCATCAAATTCATATCCAGTTCCTAAAGAATTGTTGTTATTAATGTTTCACACAAGTAGTCCTAGTAGTTGCATGTGAAACTACAACAGGGCCTGTTACACACACTGCTATTTACTTTGAAGGCTTGTGGTCCAACAAATTAGTTTCCTGATGGGAAAGTTGTGTGTGAGATTTAGCAGGTTAAAGCACATGGCACACTCCAGTCTTACTTGCCATGCCTTCTTTTGATGTCTGATACATCTCAGGAAGAGGGTGATGTTAGGTTTTGTCTTGCTGACATGTGCCAATTAGAGGTTTCCCGGAGAACAAAGCAAGACTTCCAACTCTGTACTTTCCCCATCATGAATAGCTATTCTAAATTTTCTTCTGTCTTTTGCTTTGATGATATTAAAAAGTATGCAATCTTTCTGTTCTTTTTACTTATTTTTTTAAATTTTAAATCATCTAGTATCAAATTAGTTAGCTGTCTAATAGCGTCAATAAGCAAAGTCATTTTAGGATTCTGTTGCAAAGTAAAATGAACTCGGACGACAAGAAATTAACTCAACCTTTATTTTGTAATTTAGTGTCTTTTAGGCACTGCAGTAGCCAAAGCTAAATCCACACTTACTATCCTAATCTAAACTACTAGGTTGTTGTACCGTGTTAGCCATTATGAATGTAGAGAAAAGCCAAGCAAAATGACACCTTTTATTGGCTAACTAAAAAGATTACAATATGCAAGCTTTCGAGGCAACTCAGGCCCCTTCTTCAGGCAAGATGTAATCATTACATCTTGCCTGAAGAAGGGCCCTGAGTTGCCTCGAAAGCTTACATATTGTAATCTTTTTAGTTAGCCAATAAAAGGTGTCATTTTGCTTGGCTTTTCTCTATATCCTAATCTAAGTAAGTGATTTTTTTCTTTCTAGTAAAAGCTGTTTCTTTCCTTGTAATAAACAAAATTTAAGACATATGATTTCTTTCAAAGAGGAAATGTATCAGCACGGCTTAATTTATGAGTATCTTGGTCAGATGGATGATATGTGGTCATTTAAAATAAGTTGCTTTCTTTTTTAAATCAAGTCAGCTTTCCCCCCCCTTATTAAAGTAAAATATTGTCGCTCATTGTTCATGTTTACCTTGGTTTGTTGCTTTTTTTTTTTTTTTTTTTTTTTTGGGGGGGAAGATTACAGCTTTAAATGAAGTCAGTATTTTGGAACCTATGGACAATATTTCGTTTTCAACCCACAATTCCAAATCGTCATAATCACTTGACATAACAGAAAGGATATTTTAGTACTTTATCAGCTACATAGTAGGTGACAGATGTTGGTAGAAATAAAGGAAGGGGAAAGAATTCTCCCACGGGAAGTTTCTGAGGGATCAAAGAGAGTATAAAATGTATCTGGCTGTTGTTAAGCCCCATGCCTGCACTTTCACAACAGCCTACCTGTATAGAAAGTGTGCCTTACAAGTCTGTGTGAAGACTGCAAGTACAGAAGGTGTTGGTGGGAGTGACTTGGGAGGTAGATCTTTTTTGATGCCTTTCAGGAACAATATTAATATAACACCTTTTCAAAAATACTGTTTATAGCCAAGGAATTTTTATATACGCTTTATGACAAAATTGAGTAATTTGTAATTTAAAAAGTATTCAATTGCTTTTTTTGTTTTTTTAGTTCCCAGTTGGTCTGTATTGTAAGTTTTGTTATGGTAATTAAGGATCTGTGCTTGAAGTGTAGTTGCCCAATTTGTTCTGTATTGGTTTAATTTATTCATTTATGCACAGCCAAGATGAAAAATAATTATTTTGTATTAACTATAATTTTTCTTTTATTTTTTTTCTTTTTGAAACAACCTTGCATACTTTTTGAGCATGAATTTTATCAGATTAACATAACATTCTCTAAGTAGTTTAGTCCTAAAATGTCCTTTATTAGTTAAAGAACATGGACCGTTTTTATTCTGCATTACTCAGAATACTTACTGTATTCTTTTATCGTTCCCTTTTTATTATGTGGCATTTCACTTACTTACATTTTTATAGTGTTCCACTAGATACATGGTGTAGCGATTACTGATACACAAATAGTTACATTTTTACTCTTCAGTAATTGTATTTGGCATTTGCAAAGACACATTAAGGAAAAATAAACACAGTCATGAATTAAAGAAAGTTACATTCTATGGAAGAAGTCTGCTGTATAAGCAGAGGAAAGAGATTTTTTTTTTTTTTTTTTTTTCTTTCTTTCTGCACTTTAGCCAGAGAATAATATGTTGTCTTTTTGCAGTGGTTAATTGCTGTCTTATAGCTTCATGAAACTGGATTTAAACTCTCTCTCTGCTTCCCATACCCTTGGGTTTTCCTTCCATATCCTAACTCAATAACCTTTGACACATGCCAACAATTAGAATCCCATTATTATGGTATGTTTTTGTGTATAAACTTTCCTTCAGTCAAATCATTGTTTCATTGCTTTAATGTTGGTGTAACACATTAAGGCTTTTAACTCAAGGACAATGCCTCATTGGAAACATCTATCCTGGGTCGTCTTTGAAGAACTTGTTTTTATATTTTAAAACCATTATTATTTCCTCATTCCTTTCCTATAATTTGATCATAAAAATCAATAGCACCATACTACTTACAGAGATGGTGGTATTCTGCTGTAGTTTATTTTTACATTTGCTGTGAACATTCTCTAAAATCCCTAGAGTGGAATCTGTATTCACTCAGTACAAAATGTTTGTTGGCATGTCACAGGATTTCTCCCTTGTATGAGGTGTTACTGCCACCATACAAAATAAGACAGCATCAACGCAATCTTCTTTGTAACTGAAATGTGCTGATAGGCAGGGATGAAAAGCTAAAGAGCACTGGAAGCAGAAGGGTATGACTACAGACTGATCGTGGTTCGTTTATTTGGGTGTTTGACCCCTCCTCACTTTATGAAAATGGATTTTATCATACATGGCTACTCCTGTGGTGGTGATGTACTGTACCTAATTGTGATTATAATCCATGATTTTGCTGTGTGTGTGAGAAGTACAATACATACTGGCTGTACATGCCTGATTTGCTATCAATTTGTCTTTTACTTTTTTTTTTTCTCTTCTCCAGAAGCCCTTTAAATGCTTCTTTAATTTTGCATTTGTTTGATCCTATCTTGCCCTTAATCAAAATCAGTTTAACAAAGTTAAACTTGTCTGTGGTATGTTTTTTTGAATTGATATACTCTGCAGCCTGTTGTCACTGTTATTAATCTATGTATAAACAGTTTACATAAATTGAAAAGGAAACCTACAGTAGTGTGGACATAAGTCAGAACTAATACATCTGTAAACCTTGCCTTTAAATTTAACTTTCAGTTTAATTCTCTTCATTTGCTGGTTTATGCATTCCTTCCATGTGTGTTTTTCACAAATAGTGTGAGTAATGAAAACTAAGTTCTATTTGTATAATTTATAAAGCTATCAATGATCTTTCTACAGAACTGCTTTCAAAAATGGTGCTTAATTTTTGAAATGAATACAAGATAACTAAATTATCAGTCATACCTGTGTCTATTAAAAACCCTTTACCCTAAAGGGGGCAGAATGGCTTCTTCACTGTTTTGTGTATTCACTCACAGTTCTGGATTCTTCATTTTGAATCTTGGCTTGATGACTATCTGTGTGGAGTTTATGCCTATGATATTTTCTGTGGGTATTACATTAACCACCTCCAAATGGCCAGAAAGTTTAACCTGTATTGGCAATTTTAAATTAACCCATGGAACAAAGAAGAGAATGTATGTGTGAGTGTGTTGTGCAAGAGTTGAGTGCCCCTTCCAGGGCTGTTTTTGTCCTCTTTGCTTCTAATTTTGCCTGAATAAGCTCCAGCTTTCTGTTGCCAGACACTAGAATAAACAAGGTCAGAAAATATGTATATATAACACATATATTTAATGAATACATATACACCTTGATTTCCAGAAATAAAATGTTGTCTTGTTTTTGAAAGTCCTTTATTTTCTAAACCCCGCTCCCACCTCTTTGTGTTCAGATATACCATATTATTGAAGTTGTAGCATTTCAGAATGGGTGGTGAAAAAAGAGTTTTATTGGTTGCATGGCTTATTTTTTTTATTGTGAGCAGGTAAATACTTCGTTTCCACAGCATTGTAAATTAAGTACACATCAAAGTGTGGTTTTTCACAAAATTATACAAAAGATAAGAGACAGGGCAATATTTTGGCACTGCCTCTAGGAAACTTGTATGTTCTTCTTGTTTCTTTAAAGGTTTTCTTCTTGTACTCCTGGATTCCTCCCACATCCCATAGATGTGACTATCAGGCTAATCGAGAACACTAAATTGGCTCTGTGCATTTTGTTGCATGAGTTTATCTTGCAGTATACTGGTGGCCTTTCTGGGAATTGGTTCTCACCTTATGCATAAAGCTGCTGGGGAAGGCAATAATTTAATATTTGCTGAACCTTCCATTCCCCAGATATCCTCTGTTACTGTATACTAATAGCTTCAGATATTTAGGCAAAATGTAATATTAGATAAACGGAACCAGAGTACACATATATAATATCCTTTCCAAATTGCTACTTAACATACTTCAGTAATAAAATTATCCAACACCAGTATTGCCTGTTTTAAAAGGGGAATTGCCCCAATAGTTGCCAACTGAAGCAGCTGACCAGAGTTAACTGGACTTGGTTAACCAAACACAGTCAGACCTGATTGCACCCAGCCCCGTTAAATTTTAACCTTGCCATATATTGACCCTTAATGTGAGTGAAGTATTCACCATTAAGTTTGTAGAAGATCACACTGCCTTGATCAAAGGAAAGTCCAAAAGAGACCAGGAAAAAAGATGTTGAAACTTACCAATCCGGAAAAGGTTACAAAGCAGTATCTAAGGTTCTGGAACACCACTGCACCACTACAGCCATTATCTGCAAATGAAGAGTGTTTGGAACAGTAGTTAATCTTGACAGGAATGACTAACCTGCCAAAATTACCTCCTGAGCACAATGATGACTTCTCCAAGAAGTCACAAAGTATCCCAGGAGAACATCTAAAGAACTGCAGGCCTCTCTAACTTCAGCTAAGGTCAGTACTTATAACTATCTTTTAAGAAAAAGACTGAGTAAAAATAGGACTCATGGGAGTAATAGCATTTATCTCACATTTGCAAAGAAACACCTGGATAACCTCCAGGCCTTTTGAAATAATTTTCTATTGATAGATGACTCAAAATAGATCTCTCTGGATGACATAGGTCTCACTATGCTCAGTGTAAACCTAATGCAGTATTTGACAATAGGATAATCATACCTACAACAGAGCATGTGTTTAGCGGTACAATTACTCAGGACCTGGATGTCTTGTCATTTTTGAAGAAACCATGAATTCTACATTTTACCAGAGTATTCTTAAGGAGAATTTCTATCTAGTCATCTCTCCATGACCTGAATGTAATTGGTTTTGCAGCAGAACAATGATGCATACCAGGAAGGGGTGTCTAAAACTGAATGGTTTAGAAGACATAAAAGATATGTTTTTTAGTGTCCTATTTAAAGTCATAACTTGAACCTAAAGGAGATGCTGTAGTAATACTGGAAATGAACTTACTAATGTGTCTAAATTAAAGCAGTCATATAGAAAACAGTGGGCTAAAATTTCTCAACTCCCAAGTGAAAGACTGATCTCAACTAAATGATTCCTATAATTTGACATTATGTTACTAAATGTGCTGAAACCAAGTATTGAGACAGTAGAGGCAATTTTTTTTTTCACGTGGTTGGTAGGCATGTTGGATAACTTTGTTCCTTGAATTATTAAAATACAGATTTAAACACTGTACTCTGTGTTTTTGTCCATAGGTCTGAGGCCATTCACTGTACAAAAACAAACAATTAAGAAGGGACAAAACTGTTTTCACAGCACTGTGCATTATATGTCAAGATTGCTTTGTGAGTGATAGCTAAATAAGTTGGGTGGATACCATGTGCTTATTTAAATAAGTTCTTCAGTAAGAATTCAGATATGGAGAAACTGGATAATCGTACAAACAAGATCGTACAAGATTTCTTCAGTCAGTAAACTGACGGTGAATGGTGCAAGCTACAAAGCAATGATATTTGAGTCTTTCTAAGTTGATACTCAAATTTTTATTTGAAATTATTGTGGAAATATTGGGTGAATTAGAAATCTTGAGTTGAGCAAATGGCTTATCATACCTTTGCTTGCAGAATTTTCAAGAATCAAGAAATGTAAAAATATATGTTGTAGGATCCTTAACTGAATTCAATAGCAATATCTGTTTTAATATGGATGGGAAAGGGAGCTTAAACCTACCAAGCTTGTCTTTTTAAGTGGGGCACAGGAATTTTAGGATTAAAGTTTGGATATTCAGATAGTATGTATGTGTATATATGTATTTATAGGTGTGTGTGTGTGTATATATATGTGTGTGTGTATATATATATATATATATATATATATATATATATATATATATATATATATATATATATATATATATATATATATATATATATATATATATATATATATTAGTTTTTCACACCACTGCATGTATGTAATTAATATTTGCCCCCTTCCTGATTTCTTATTCTTTTGCATGTTTGTCACACAAAATGTTTCTGATCATCAAACACATTTTACCATTAGTCAAATATCCATCCATCCATCCATTTCCTAACCCGCTGAATCCGAATACAGGGTCACGGGGGTCTGCTGGAGCCAATCCCAGCCAACACAGGGCAGAAGGCAGGAACCAATCCTGGGCAGGGTGCCAACCCACTGCAGGACACACACACAAACACACCCACACACCAAGCACACACTAGGGCCAATTTAGAATTGCCAATCCACCTAACCTGCATGTCTTTGGATTGTGGGAGGAAACCGGAGCGCCCGGAGGAAACCCACGCAGACACGGGGAGAACATGCAAACTCCACGCAGAGAGGACCCGGGAAGCGAACCTGGGTCTCCTAACTGCGAGGCAGCAGCGCTACCACTGCGCCACCGTGCCGCCAATTTGTCAAATATAACACAAGTAAACGCAAAATGCAGTTTTTAAATGATGGTTTTTATTATTTAGGGAGAAAAAAAATCCAAACTTACATGGCCCTGTGTGAAAAAGTAATTGCCCCCTGAACCTAATAACTGGTTGGGCCACCCTTAGCAGCAATAACTGCAATCAAGCGTTTGCGATAACTTGCAATGAGTCTTTTACAGCTCTGGAGGAATTTTGGCCCACTCATCTTTGCAGAATTGTTGTAATTCAGCTTTATTTGAGGGTTTTCTAGCATGGACCGCCTTTTTAAGGTCATGCCATAGCATCTCAATTGGATTCAGGTCAGGACTTTGACTAGGCCACTCCAAAGTCTTCATTTTGTTTTTCTTCAGCCATTCAGAGGTGGATATGCTGGTGTGTTTTGGGTCATTATCCTGTTGCAGCACCCAAGATCGCTTCAGCTTGAGTTGACGAACAGATGGCCGGACATTCTCCTTCAGGATTTTTTCGTAGACGGTAGAATTCATGGTTCCATCTATCACAGCAAGCCTTCCAGTTCTTGAAGCAGCAAAACAACCCCAGACCATCACACTACCACCACCATATTTTACTGTTGGTATGATGTTCTTTTTCTGAAATGCTGTGTTCCTTTTACACCAGATGTAACGGGACATTAGCCTTCCAAAAAGTTCAACTTTTGTCTCATCAGTCCACAAGGTATTTTCCCAAAAGTCTTGGCAATCATTGAGACGAGCCCTAATGTTCTTTTTGCTTAACAGTGGTTTGCGTCTTGGAAATCTGCCATGCAGGCCGTTTTTGCCCAGTCTCTTTCTTATGGTGGAGTCGTGAACACTGACCTTAATTGAGGCAAGTGAGGCCTGCAGTTCTTTAGACGTTGTCCTGGGGTCTTTTGTGACCTCTCGGATGAGTCGTGTCTGCGCTCTTGGGGTAATTTTGGTTGGCCGGCCACTCCTGGGAAGGTTCACCACTGTTCCATGTTTTGCCATTTGTGGATAATGGCTCTCACTGTGGTTCGCTGGAGTCCCAAAGCTTTAGAAATGGCTTTATAACCTTTACCAGACTGATAGATCTCGATTACTTCTGTTCTCATTTGTTCCTGTATTTCTTTGGATCTTGGCATGATGTCTAGCTTTTGAGGTGCTTTTGGTCTACTTCTCTGTGTCAGGCAGCTCCTATTTAAGTGATTTCTTGATTGAAACAGGTGTGGCAGTAACCAGGCCTGGGGGTGGCTACGGAAATTGAACTCGGGTGTGATACACCACAGTTAGGTTATTTTTTAACAAGGGGCAATTACTTTTTCACACAGGGCCATGTAGGTTTTGGATTTTTTCTCCCTAAATAATAAAAACCATCATTTAAAAACTGCATTTTGTGTTTACTTGTGTTATATTTGACTAATGGTTAAATGTGTTTGATGATCAGAAACATTTTGTGTGACAAACATGCAAAAGAATAAGAAATCAGGAAGGGGGCAAATAGTTTTTCACACCACTGTATATATATGTATATGTGTGTGTGTGTGTATGTAAAACTTACAAGATTGCACCTAAGTGCACTGTGCCATTATGAGATTCTTTTGAGTTAATAAAATTGATATAGCTATTGTAATAATCATAACCATCATGTCTTTTTCCATACAAACAACTATAAACCTACTTTTGTCCGACGTGTGTGTGTGTGTGTGTGTGTATGTGTGTGTGTGTGTGTGTGTGTGTGTGTGTGTGTGTGTGTATGTGTGTGTGTGTGATACATATTTTTCTGGCTATAAAATAACTGTAATATGTTTTAAGAAGAAATTCACCAGCAAAGCTCCTTTTGCATTCGGTTTGTTTTTTTATAAATTAGAATACAATTAGCAATTTTTGGTAGTGAGTTAATTTTGTCAAATGACAGAGATCTCTGGCTGTCATAAATGTAATGAATCTCTGTAACCACAGGAGGGAGTTCTATGACCTTGTTGAATTGAAACTTTAAAACTAGAGGATGTTCTGCAAAATATGTATGCATTTATTCATTTACTAGTAAAGATAAATGTATTTTTTTCTCCTCAGTCATAATGAACTTCACTTCAATCTGTTAGCAGTAAATATTATAGTGTATTATTCTCGTATTACATATGTTACAGTATTATCTTCTCTAAAGCTGATTTTTTTTTTTTTTTTTATCACAGGCTTGTTCGCTTTGGCAGAACAGGCAGACTAGCAAATAAGGGTCCAAAGTGTTAATATTGTAATGTAATGTTTTATGTTATAAATGTTTTAATATAAAAAATTTAAAGCAGAATTATTTTTCATTGATATATTCATAAATCTTACATTTTAACCAAAAATTCATTCAGTAACAACCGTCCCAGTCAAAGTAATTATGTAAGTCATAGAATTATGTAGTTTACAGAGTTAAATTGGAGAGAACAAAGGATGAAATTTTGAATTTGTAAAGTTAAAATGGTAATGCTTGTCTGTCATGAAATTAAAGAGATTGATGTGAGTATTAAGGGAATTTTTAGGGTAAATACATTATTTTATGGTGATCCAACTTGGAAACAATTGTTAATTTTATTATGAGAGATCCATCAATACATTGATTATTGGTCTTTAAAGGTTTTTGGTCTTTGTCATTTATTTAATGACAGACCTTGTATGTGTGCTTTGTGCTGTGTTGCAATTTTGCTTCCATTATTTTTTCAAAAATCTGTGCATGTGTGCTTTCACAGGTAAAAATATGCATGTCTGCTGGACTACATATGCTCACACATGCCCTCGAAGAGCAAGCCTATAATTCAAGCCCCAAGTCTAAGTTTCCCACGCTACCCCACTGCGTCATTCTATGGGGGGATGCAGCGATCTGTTCTTTTGAAGCCCCCCCTAGGCTGTAGCCCGAGACCCCAGCTGCGATAAAGGCCTATAGCAGATGTATCTGAATATTCATCTGTTTGGAGATTAATTTGACTCGTAATTGAAGACCTGGTGCTCTGTAGTGTGTAACTAAACAGGAACACCCCCTCCTCACCATGTGCAGTTGGGTAAATTAAATATCTTTGTTCATTCACTTATTCTTTCTTTTTTGTATTCTCTCTAGATTCCTGACGAGTTTGATAATGGTAAGTTTGTTTAGTTTTGTTGTTTCTTTAATCTTATTAAATTTTTTACTTCATCTGCTTTACAGTGCCATTTATGGTAGCTCTGAGGCCAGCTGGTGTAAGTAGTTACAACGGATAGCCTCTCAGCAGGTCAGAAAATCTGCTGCTGACTGGTTGAAGAAATCTTGTAATAGTAAGGAAGAAAGGTTAGAAAGACCCCGCAACACTGCCGTATAATCTTTTTTTGGTACCTTTAGCATTCTAGAGTTTGACACCCGAGTTTGGACACATGAGTACTACTTTGCCATCACATTTACAGAAACGCGATTGGTGTTTGCTCTCAGGGTTTACTGATGACAAACTTCTTTTGTGCTGATAATTATGTGCACTTATATTTTTAAAACTGTGTGTTGTGTGTGGTAGGTAGTCTTTTTGTGGATGAAACTTCTTATTATGTATATCCTGCTAGAATACTTTTAAAATTTTCATGTAGTAAACCGCTTTATTCAAATACCCTGACTACTTTGTTGTTTATGAATTTTAATTAAATTTACTGCCTAAAAATCCAGAAACAAGTAGTCTAACTTTGTCCATGTCCTTGTTTGAAATAGGATGCCAGAACAATAGGGATGTGATGTAGTCATCATCTAATTAATTCTTCTCTCTTTGACTGTGGTGCCTGGGGACTAAGTCGGGTTATGTGCTAATACTGCCTGATATTGTAATGAAGTCTAATAATGACCGGGGGGCCAATGAATTAAATGGCCAGTCCCAGGGGGTAAAAAGAAGTGTCTCAGAGCCTACAGCTGGCCAGGTTTCTTGCTCCCTAAGCAGACAGATTTCTTTGCAGTAAAAACTTAAACAAAATTTAGAGATACTTCTCCCAAGAGATATGGAACTGAATGGGAATGAAGACCAGCATGCATCTAAAAGGAACAAAAAATGGGTATCCAGAGAAACTAATGGCATCTAAATTGAAGTTAAAGATAGGCGGTAGGTGGCAGATTGGATAGGCATAAAGCCAGATGGGGATGTACTTGATAATGGCAGATTTTCTATTTAGTTGATTTTGTAAATGTGCACATATTTGTGTGGTAATACATGTTTATGCATTCCAGTCTCATTTTATAAAAATATAGAAGAGGTTACACCAGGCACAATATGTTTTTCACTCATCATAACAAAAATAACAGTGGTTAATAATATAATTGTCTCCACTTAGTTCTGTGTCATCATCTCACTATAGCATTGTTGGCAGCAGGTATTTATTTACTCCAAACTTGAATGGCTTATAAATGTAGCCCTCAACTACTTGTAGATACAAATGCCCTTGACGTTTCTAGGTATCCTTTTTTTAAAGCAGGGTTTTTTCTCCACTTTGTTTTTTTGTGTTGCCATATTTCAGCAGTGCATTTTGCAGCAGGGGGGAATCAATTCTGTTAAAATACTACTTTATTTTATTAAAATAAAAAAAAGTTATCTTTACGGGCACATTATTTTCCTGATTTTTGACAGTTGCTTGGATTTTTTTATGGCTTATTGCCACACAGGATTTTGTCATGTTGCAAAATCTAACATGTTATCAAATATACATGTGGATTGTCTAGCCACCATAATTTCTTAACACATTAAATAAAATATACTTAATTTATGGATCTGTAATCCCTTGCCTTCTGCAGGCATCTCCTACCCTATTGCCCAGCAATCCTGGCAAATCTACCAGGGAAGATTGAGAGGCAGAAAGCTGCTGAAGTTTAAAATGATGTTTATTTAAAACAACCAGCTGAACCAGGGGGGAATGAACAGGCTTTTGGAGGATCGAACAATGGCAGCTTTCATCTTGACCAAAGTGGCATATGTCATTATTAGTCAATTGCCTCTGTTCCTTTCTAAGACTCCTTCCTCAGTTATTGTGACCCTAACAAAGACAACCCCTTTCCTCCGTTGTGACTCTGTAGAAAAAAGCCAACAGAAGTACTGTAAAATCAACATTGATTTCGGGCAAGTCTTCAGTTGGAATATAAAAAGAAATGTTTGTCAGGCTTGGTTTCTAGCTGCCACTTAAGCATCAATAACTTTCTTTAGTGCAGAAATGTAAATTTGGTAGAAATATGTCCTACATATGTTACTTTTTTTTTTTTTTTTTTTGTAGGTATTATGTGAAACAACTTTGTTTATTTAATAATGCATTGCTATTTAAAATTTTATTTTTTTTATTACTTTGTAAAGATTACTGGTTGTGTTGTATTTACATACTACTATAAAGCAATCTGTCTTTGAATATACAGTGTAAGTGTAAATGTTATTGTATCAGACTGTTTTTTATTTTATTTCCATTTTAAATTCCATTTGTAATAGCTCATGGAACCTAATTATTTATTTTAAAAATATAAGTTCAATGGGAAATTATCCATTTCCTAAACACACTTAATCCAACTTCAGGAAAAATTCGTTCAGCAGCATAAGAATCATAGTAAGAATCATCAGGCTTTTGGTAGGCACTTTCTGGCTTAGATCTACATTCACTCGTAACAAGTTAAAGTTGAATTTTTCATTACCTCCCAGTAATTGGATGTAAGAGAAAAATGGGAATACCTAGAGAAAAATGTACACGGACTATAGAATATGTTGACATTTCCACACATTTAATAGGGTTAGGATTCAAACCCAGTTTTTTTATGTGTGAGACTGCAGTGTTATCCACTGTGCTGCCATAAACAGTTTAAACTATTTAACTGCACTTTAGGTTTTCAATTTTAAATATGTAAACTGTTTATTACAAGCTTTTCTGGTGCTTTATTTTAGAATGCTAAGAATATTTTTAAAGTTGCAAATTTTAAGGAGAGTTTGACTTTAATTTTATCTGTTTATCTGGTTATTTAAAAATATTTAAGATGAGATAAAATAGTCTGTTAGTTTTTAACTGCCAAAGTTATTTCATAACAGTTTTACTAAGCTACATAGAATATTTGCATGTTTGTTTTAATAGAGTATTTATTTGTTTTTTTGGAAGTTGTTAGGAAAAACCATTTGCCCATATTTATTATAAATTCATACATTTTAAAATGTGGTTATAGTTTATGATTCAATTTAGTAAATGTGTGTCAATTGTAAACTGTTCGTTTCTTCAGGAAGTTAACATAGACTTGGTCAAGTAACATTTGTTGAGTTCCTATAACTTAACACCATATTTTCTGCTGACCCCATATTGTACCAGTTTTTGTCATCAATACCCTTTCCACACTCTCCCTTGAGAGCTGGCAGATTTGGAGGTGCAGCAGATGACATTTAGAAATATATTTCTTTCAGAGGAGAACAGGTTTGGTTTGGAGCTTGTGACAATGATCGCATCACTAAACAGTGTTCCCTGGAGATTACTGCATTAACATTTCCCTGACTGTGGTTATTGAGGGCACAGGCAGGCAAGGGTGGGAACTTAATCAACTCCCCCTCCCAACCAAAAAAAGTGTGTGGGTTTTTTTTTTTTTTGGTACGTTTGAAGCAAAAGCCATCATTATGCTACATTGCCTTTTGTTATGATAATTGGTATGCCATTTGAATGAGTGAGACCTGACTGCACTGTAGTCTTACCCTTAGGCCTGACTTCACAAGCTATGCCGATTTAGATTTTTGGTTAATGTGGCTTTATTGGAATCTGAAACTTTTTTTTTTGTGTGTGTGTAATCCTTCTCTTTAAAGCTAAACTCTTTAAACTAAGTTTCACTTGTCAAAAAATATACCATTATGTTCTCCAGGTACAATGGATGTTATAGGGCACCACCTACTAGTTTGTCAGAATGAGTGTCAAGTTCAATGAAAAGCAAAGGAATGTAGATGTTTGAGAAGTAGTATTTCTATGCCTATAATAGAATGTTAAAAAATTGAGTTATAACACAAAGTACTCGGTGTAATAATGAAGCTAAAAAATTGTAAATTGTTTTAAGTAAAATGCATTTGTCCAACACTAGTTCAGAAGCTTGGTAAAGTCTTTAAAAGCTGACTAGGTTTCCATAGGCTCATAAACTAGTGGTGTTTGTAGATATACAGTTTTTTTTTTTTAGTTGTGATGAATTTTTAGTGGGGCAGTTGTCTATAGTACATTTAACAATTGACTATATTTGTGGTTGTTTGTAGGACAGTCGGCATAACTACATTAATGGCCTTTGAATAAACAGTTAAAAATTATCTTAAAAATCACAGTGTTATGCTTAAACGTTTCACTTAGGAAAATTCAGTTAATTTATAAAATCCTTGCAAACTGCACCAACTCCAAACAAAAAATGTAGACATTTTGGGATATTTGAACCTGCTTTTTGTTTTGTTGGTTTTATGGAAGTTTTAATAAAGAGAGCCGTTCCTATTGTCTGTGTTTGTTTTGTTTTTGATTTTTTTTTAAATATATTTTAATGTATTCATTCCAGACCCACCAGTGTTTCAACAGATAAGAAGGACTTGCAAATATTTTAAAGATTACAGACAGGTTAGTGTCATGGGCATAATCCTCATCCCTGGGGCTTACTTTGTGTTTTGAATATTTCAAGCTAAATTTTAATGTCTTAATTTAAAATGTTTTAAATGTTTTCTGCTGTAGATTTGCAAAAGTATATCCATCCATCCATCCATCCTCTTCCGCTTATCCTGGGTCGGGTCGCGGGGGCAGCAGCTTAAGCAGAGAGGCCCAAACTTCCCTCTCTCCGGCCACTTCTTCCAGCTCTTCCGGGAGAATCCCAAGGCGTTCCCAGGCCAGCCGGGAGACGTTGTCCCTCCAGCGTGTCCTGGGTCTTCCCTGGTGCCTCCTCCCGGTTGGACGTGCCGGAAACACCTCACCAGGGAGGCGTCCAGGAGGCATCCTGATCAGATGCCCGAGCCACCTCAGCTGACTCCTCTCGATGCGGAGGAGCAGCGGCTCTACTCTGAGCTCCTCCCAGATGACTGAGCTTCTCACCCTATCTTTAAGGGAAAGCCCAGACACCCTGCGGAGGAAACTCATTTCAGCCGCTTGTATTCGCAATCTTGTTCTTTCGGTCACTACCCATAGTTGATGACCATAGGTGAGGGTAGAAACGTAGATCGACTGGTAAATTGAGAGCTTTGCCTTACGGCTCAGCTCATTTTTCACCACGACAGACCGATGCAAAGCCTGCATCACTGCGGACGCCGCACCGATCCACCTGTCGATCTCACGCTCCATTCTTCCCTCACTCATGAACAAGACCCCGAGATACTTGAAGTCCTCCACTTGGGGCAGGATCTCTCTCCCAACCTTGAATCCGGGGTTCGACTATCCAATGGAAAAGTATATCCTTTTAAAATTTCAAATGGCTGTTTTATCTGTTTCATGTTATAAAGTCTTGTTTCAGTGTCATTTTGACCTTTTTGCTCCTGTTATGTTTAAAATAAATTCTCTAATAATCAGTATATATAAATAATTGATTATAGTTTTGCATTATACACAAAATGCATTTATTTCCTGTGTGTGTATACATTTTATCTATGATATATGTATATAAAATGAGTGTATGTTAAGTGAGTATATATGTGTGTGCACACATTCAAAGTAAGTAAATGTTTTTTTTCCCCCTCATTTGTGCAGATGATTATTGAACCCACTAGTCCCAAACTGCTCCCAGACCCATTGAAGGAGCCATACTATCAGCCACCGTACACACTTGTCCTAGAGCTGACTGATGTTCTACTTCATCCAGAGTGGTCGGTGAGTGAACCTGATTAAACTCTAAAAGTTCTAGCTGTAAAAGAGTAACAGTCTCTTATTATTATAATTGTTTTGGTGTGAATGTTGCCTTAAAGGAAATGCATCCATTTATAGATGGCTGGAATAATGTTTTGAAGGGTTTAGCTTTCCACATTAAGACTTTCACTCATAGGGATGTGAAAATCCAGATTAGTGTACAGATGTTTATTGTGGACTTTTTGTAAACAAGGTGAAATCTTGTGGTTGTTTTGTAAGTCTGCTTATTTAGGAAAAGAAAGCATTTGGTGAAAAACTAGAAGAAGTAAACAACTGCCATTAATCACAGTGGTAATGTTGGAAGGTAACTTGTGTGTGTGTTTAGTCTTGAAGAGAGGTTAATCTCAAAAGCCTACTATACAACATTCCATAATCTGAATTAATGTCTACATAGTGAACTTTTTTGATGTCTGCCGGGTGCTCATCTTCAGCTCCACTTAAATGTCAGTACATTTTTTTTTGGTCTATTGATCAAGTATTACTGGACTGTAAATATACACTTCCTTTGTGGATTGCACATTTTCATTTGTTTAAAGGAGACCGCCAGGCAGTTGTAAAATATTAAGCATTAGTTTATGAAGATTTTTCAAAGTTGTTGAATCATAAATAATATAATACTGACCATTAAATGCTTCAGGCGTACAGGTGTTTTTTTTTTTTTTTTTTTTCTTCTTCCAGAAAGGGTCCCTTTAATCCCCTCACCCTTGTCAGACAGCCATCTGTACTTTTCTGCTTTGGGCTCCACCACCTGTCATGTCCCATCTCTATGCACACTCAACCTAGGTACCTTGATACATCGACAGGTGTGCTTTAACTCGCATGGTAACCAGAAACCATTTTCAGATATTGAGAATTGAAAAAGACTGTCACCCTAAAGGTTGTGTGTCCACTCTTAACCTGCTTTGATTTTTCAGTCACATATTAGGACAGCATAGACACCATCCTAGAAAAACATTTACATGCCTTTTGATCAGAAGTTGTGAGTTTTAACCTTGTTCAATATAATTTAAGAATCCTGAAGCAGGTTTTCAGTTAAATCTTTGAAAAACATAACACTAAATTATTTACTTGTTAAAAATAAAAAGGCATTTATAAAATACTTAAAACAGACCAATTTAAAAAAAAAAAAAATGTTTTCAGAATATAATTTTTTTTAATGATCACACATGAGACCATTATGTGAAATTTTTGCTCAATCTTAAATTTTTTTAAGTTACTGAAATAGGTTTGCTTGCAATATTTGCTAGTTTTTTCCACAGCCCATTCTTTTTTCTCTTTTGACCAGATGCCCAGTGTCTGGTGATGACAAGCATAATGTTACCAGCACTATTGTTCACTGTAGGTATGGTGTTTTTGGAGCTATGGGCAGAGTTCTATTTGTAAAACATCTTTATATGAGCTTTGGGAAAAAGATTTATCATGGTCTCACTTGACCACAAAACACTGTTACGTATTGTAATGAACAAACTCTGTTGCTCAGGCTCCAGCATTTACAAATTTCTTTTTGATTAAAGGCTTCTTTTGTCCCTGAAATCCGTGGAGGCGTTTATTATGCAGAGCTCTTGATCTGGTTAACTGGGGTTCCTTTACTCCATTTTCAGCTACTGAACCCTATTAGCTCCTTCAAAATAGTTATTGGCCACAGAGTTTTTTAAAGGATGACATTTTTTAGGCAGTGTCTGGGAGGTTTGATGTAAATCTGCTTTCTGATAATAAAACAAACAGTAACCAGTGGGACAACCAAATGTTTTAATATTACTTTCTACCCCTTTCCAAATGTATGCATTTAGATTATTTTATTTTAAATGCTCTTTAGTCTGTATCGGGGTGTCAAACTCCAGGCCTAGAGTGCAACAGTGGCTGCAGATTTTCATTCTTATCATCTTCTTAATTATTGACCAGTTTTTGCTGCTGATTACTTCTTTAAATTAACTTGACTCAGGCCCCATAGTTGTTTATTATTTTGTTTTAAATTAGCAGCCAAACAATAATGAGACACAAAACAAGCCACCACATGACCAGCTCCCCTGTGCCCATCACACAATATCTGGTAAGGTTGATCTCTCTGGTCACCAAAACACTTTGACGGTGCTCTTAGAAAGAACAGAAAAACAACAGTTTTCGAAATATGTGCTGTGGCAGAATGAGAGCAGCAACAAGCCATGGAATTAAATAGAGGGTTTAATTAACAGCAAGAATTGGCTTCTCATTAAGAAATTGGTTGGAGTTTAAAGCCCCAGTTTAGCTGTTCATCTGTTAGCTCGGTTCAAAACTCATTACTTCTTGGCTGCCATGTAATGAAGAAAGGAAGCAGTGAAAACTGGTCACTGATTAGGAAAAGGGTTAGAATGAAAACCTGTAGCCACTGTGGCACTCCAGGCCTGGAGTTCGCTACCCCTGGTCTATATTTTTACAGCTGTCCTTAACTGTATTTTTATCCAGAAATTGTGTTGGTTGTTGTTTTAATGATTCTGTAGTGACAGCAGTGTCTTTGATAGGCAATTATTTTTTGTCTTCCTAAATAATTTGTTCCACAGAACAGATAATGAATTCTTATGCAAACGTCTTTACATTTTTTTTTCTTGGAAACGTTTTAACATAATGTTAGTGTAAAAAATTTTTTTTATTTATTTATTTTTTTTTTAATTCCAGTGCTTTGAAATAAACATCACAGAAAAAACAAAATTTCAGTGTTGCTTTTGTACATTTTATTTGGGGTTGATGTCCAAAAACACTCAATCTAAATCTTTTTTGGCCAAATGTACCTAATACATTACTTGAAGTGTGTTCTAATTTGAGTCAGGGTGCTGCATTGGATTTTCAGGGTATGGTATGTTTATAAAAAAAAAAAGTACTAATATTAAAAAAACTTTCCTTGGGTAGGACTCATAGTGACATGTTTATATAAAATGAACTGCAAGGTCATTAGGCATGATCAAATGTTTTGCTTGGTTTGTGAATTTATATTTAAAGTAAATGGTAGCAGCAAGGACCCAAGCAGAATTTAATTGACATTTTAAAGGGAGCACAGAGTTTTTGTTTTTTTTAAGGTTTTAAATGAAGGATATTTTTGATCTTAATTTTCACTGAGGTCTTAAAGGATTATTTATTTTTTGATTTTGAACTTTTTTAACCTTCACTGCTCACTTAATTTTAGGGATTATATATTTATTGACTGCAGTGCACTTTGGACACTTTTTTTGTTTTTGTGAATAAAAGCACAATGCACTTGCACTACCTCTTGCTGACGGCACGTGTCCTCATTTGTCTGACTCATCCTTGTTTATGTAATCAGTGTTTCCGGGTTCAAGTGGTTCCCAGAAGCAGCCAAAGAGTGTTTAGCTGACCTGGACCATCATAAGTCATCACAATTAAACTGTATGTTGTGTAATTTTACCCCCAATGTTTTATCTTCAGGTTCTCAGTTTTGACTTGAATATACTGTACTTAGTTCAGTCTGGTATACTAAGCATCCTTTCAAATGTTTTTAACTTTAAGACAGACAGTTGCTAATCTATCTCATTTTCTGTGCTAGTTGGTAACTGGATGGCGATTTAAAAAGAGACCTGGAATTGAGTATTTATTCCAACAGCTTGCACCACTTTATGAGATTGTAATTTTTACAGCAGAAACTGGAATGGTAAGTAGTTTTCTAATCTAATATATATTCATTTGTTTGTAGGTATTTTCTTCCTCTTTCTAGTGGTATTAAATGTGTTGTTTTTTTATTTATTTATTTATTTATTTATTTATATTATAGTGCTATTTTTTTGTCACTTCAAACTTGTAGTCCTTTGGTAAACTAGTATGTAGTTTCAGTTAACCCCATGTTAATCCAGATATTATTTATGCATTTCATATTATAATTGTGCAGTTTTTACAGTGACCACCTTTTTGCTAAGAGTTTGTAAAGGAAACCTTTCAGAATACACATTTTGTACAATATTAACTAAATTCATATTGTGAAGTATTTTGTATATTCTCAGGATTAAAACCATCCATTTCAAACTTGCCTTTTAAGTAGTGATGTAATTTGCTAGATGTTAAATATACTGTTATTTAAGTAATATTAAAAAAATTTGAACTTATAAAAATTAAATACAAAATGCTTGAATATTTTTACATATTCAAAGTAATATGCAATGAAGACAGTTTCATCCTCTTTTCTATGTTTCATGTATATAAGTATGTTTTTTCCACAGTCCTTCCAGATTTGATGTGCATAGTCCTCAATAGTTTGTCCTATTTCTGTCTATCACTGTGATCAAAATTTAAAACTCTGTCCAAAGGATCAAATATAAAAAAAATCTGTTGTAAGCGATAGTGTTTCATGTCTGTGTTGAACTTCATTTAATGCTGTGTCGAATGACAGCATTGAAAAAATGTTATCTTTAATGCTTAGGATTTTTACCAAGGACTTCTAAATTGATCAGCATATACATTAGTGCACACAACTGTGAAAGACACAATGACTGTTTACTATAGTATATGAATAGAGCTTTAAAGGCAAAATAAACTAATTGTTCCTAGTTTATGCTCTGACTATATATCTGACTATAGTTTGGAAATTACTCTTAGTATAGATATGGAACTGAAGTAATTTTGTACAATCCTGGCCAGTCACCACCCTCTGTCCAATGTTGAAACACGATCTGCCAAAATAACATTCCATGATAGTTATTACATGAACAAGACATCATAAACATTTATAATGACAAAAACAAAATCTGTATACCCAAAACACAGCTCCATTGTAACAAATTAATTCCACAATTCTGTGTTAAATAAATTTAATTACATTTTTAAGGGATTAAGTTTAATCCCAGAAAAAACTGCCATGTTATTCTCGCCACAATTTATTAACCTAGGATCACACATGCTAAGGAGTAGGGCCTCCAAAATATTCTAAAGTCCCCTTTATTGAAGTTATTCTTCCACGTTACTATAGATGAAAGTCCACAGTAACTATTATAATATCCAGGAAACATTGATGCCAAAAAAATTAAAGGAACACTTTTTGAAAACACATCAGATCTCAATGGGAAAAAGAAATCCTCCTGGATATCTATACTGATATAGACTGGGTAATGTGTTAGGAACGAAAGGATGCCACATCGTTTGATGGAAATGAAAATGATCAACCTACAGAGCCCTGAATTCAAAGATGCCCCAAAAATCAGAGTGAAAAAATTGTGGCAGGCTAGTCCATTTTGCCAAAATTTAATTGCAGCAACTCAAAATTGTACACAGCACTTTGTATGGCCCCTATGTTCTTGTATACATGCCTGACAACATCGGTGCATGCTTCTAATGAGATGACAGATGGTGTTGTGGGGGATCTCCTCCCAGATCTGGACCAGGGCATCCCTGAGCTCCTGGACAGTCTGAGGTGCAACCTGGTGGCATTGGATGGACCAAAACATAATGTCCCAGAGGTGTTCTATTGGATTTAGGTCAGGAAAGTGTGGTGGCCAGTCAATGGTATCAATTCCTTCATCCTCCAGGAACTGCCTGCATACTCTCACCACATGAGGCCAGGAATTGTCGTGCACCAGGAGCCACTGTACCAGCACAGGGTCTGACAATGGGTCCAAGGATTTCATCCTGATACCTAATGGCAGCCAAGGTGCCTTTGTCAAGCCTGTAGCGGTCTGTGTGACCCTCCATGGATATGCCTCCCCAGACAATCATTAACCCACCACCAAACTGCTCATGCTGAATGATGTTACAGGCAGCATAATGTTTTCTATGGCTTCTCCAGACCCTTTCACTTCTGTCACGTGCTCAGGGTGAACCTGCTCTCATCTGTAAAAAGCACAGGGCACCAGTGGTGCATCTGCCAATTCTGGTATTCTATGGCGAATGCCAATCGAGCTGCATGCTGCTGGGCAGTGAGCTCAGGGCCCATTAGAGGACATGGGGCCCTTGGGTCACCCTCATGAAGTCTTTCTGGTTGTTTGGTCAGAGACATTCACACCAGTGGCCTGCTGGAGGTCATTTTGTAGAGCTCTGGCAGTGCTCATCCTGTTCCTCCTTGCCCAAAGGAGCAGATACTGGTCCTGCTGATGGGTTATGGACCTTCTATGGCCCTCTCCAGCTCTCCTAGAGTAACTGCTTGTCTCCTAGAATCTCCTCCATGCCCTTGAGACTGTGCAGGGAGACACAGCAAACCTTCTGGCAATGATTCGTATTGATGTGCCATCCTGGAGAAGTTGGGACTACCTGTGCAACCTCTGTAGGGTCCAGGTATCGCCTCATACTACCAGTAGTGACACTGACTGTAGCCAAATGCAAAACTAGTAAAGAAACAGTCAGAAAAGATGAGGAGGGAAAAATGTCAGTGGCCTCCACCTGTTAAACCATTCCTGTTTTGGGGGTCATCTCATTGTTGCCCCTCTAGTGCATCTGTTGTTAATTTCAATAACACCACAGCAGCTGAAACTGATTAACAACCCCCTCTGCTACTTAACTGACCAGATTAATATCCCATAAGTTTCATTGACTTTATGCTATACTCTGATTAAAAAGTGTTCCTTTAATTCTTTTTGAGCAGTGTGTGTGTATGTATATATATATATAGATAGATATATAGATATATATATGTATAGATATAGATAGATATATATATATCTATATATATATATATATATATATATAGATATAGATATAGATATAGATATAGATATAAATAGATATAAATAGATATAAATAGATAATAGATATAGATATATAGATATATAGATATAAATATTATATATATATATATATATATAGAGATATATATATATATATATATATAGAGATATAGATATATATATATAGATATAATAGAGAGAGAGATAATATAATAAAGATAATGACACAGATTCTGATAGCTATATACAAATACAGGTACATTCACTATATCTTTGTTAATATATGTATATTTTCTTTAAAGTGTGTTTTAATTCTGTATATCTCCAAGTGTAAATTCAATATCGTTTTGTCTTCATTTTAGAAAGCAATGATCATTCCTTTGGAAATGTAAATGTTATTGAAGACAATCTGAATTAGCAAGTAAATTAACAAAAGGGGAAAAAGTATAATTTTCCAACAACCTATGCCTTTTTTTTTTAATAGATGAGTTATCTGTACTCCATCATGAATCTGCATATTTATGAATATATCTGCATTATAATGTATCCTGATTTTTTTTTTTTTCTCCAATTTCATAAAACTTTTTTTGCATTAATTGAATTGCTTTACTGTAGGTGGTTGCTCCTTAAAATACTGTAAGTGGTAAGTCCTATGCATAACACAATTTCAGAAAACAACCTTTTCATTTTTAAATGAAAACAAAAGCTTTTAAAGTTTGTAAAATGTGACAAAAGCTTCTAGTATTAGCTTCGTCCTCAGCCCAAACAATGAACTTGTTTGCAATTTGTTCCTGCGTTCACTACACCATATAATTAGGATTAATAATCACTTAACTGTATTTGTTGACAAAGTGACCATTAGCAAAATGCTTGCTTCTTTTTAGCAAGTGAAATCAAGAACAATAGTTTTAAATGCCTCTAGCACATTAACTAACACACAGGTACATTGCTATCCCAAGCGTTTGGCACAACACTTATATGTATGGTTCTGCTTTCATTTTTATTTGAGCAGATTAAGGTATTTTTACTTTGATTTATATTTTTTGTGATGATTATATTCAGACTCCTCATAATGACATTCTCATGAATCTAACCAAACATTTAGTACTATGCCAGTTGCTCTGCAGTCCCTACTTTCTCACAACTGGAACACACATAGATAGTATGGTTCCAGTTGAAAATAACTAATACCTTTATCAGTCCTGATGCTTTAAAAATGCAGAAGTATGACTGATGTGCACGTTGGGAAGATGAAAACATTGACATCAGCAACACAAAGCAAGTCACATAATTGGAGTTAGTAAATAATTTAACCTGTGTGTAGTCTGTCATTGAGTACTCCATAGAAGAGCATTCCACAGAATTGGGTTGTCATTCTAAGTGTGCTTAGAGTGCCTAGCTAACTTGTGAAAACAGATGTTTTCTACCCATCTACCCTCAGCTAACCACCTTTGCCCATATACTGTATGACTGTCAAACCTAAAGGGCAGGTGATACATTATAAAATGTGTTGAATTGACCATTGTACAAATTACATCAGAAACTAAATAAATACTTTGTGTTGTCCTTTTTTTCAATAACTACATTGCTAGTCCACAATTTCTAGCTTTATATTTGTACAGTGTTCAAAAAAAGTGAAAAAGAAAATGAAGTACTCAAATACGCCTTAAACTCGATATTGTTGTACTGCAGTGAGATGCTACTTGTTTAGGTTATGTTTAGTAACCCATCAAACATAATTGTGCATTAGCATTTTGTTGAACAGACCTGTATGTTACATTTGTCATTGTGCTTTAAAATGAGCTGACACTACCCCTGCACTTTCCCTGCACTATACTTAACATTTCTAGAATTGCTTATCGGTCTCTATATTACCATGGTTCCCAATTCATTTCATCCATCTGGTTTCTGTACCTGTTTCCTCTACTACAGAATCACAAGAGCCTGGACCCTATTGCAGCAGAAACATACACATTGGAAGAACAGTTACTTGGAAGAGCACCGCTGAACCCATTTATTCACATACCTACTCTGACTCTTATTGCAACTCATATTATCTACCTTACAGCATGTCTTTTGATTCTAATAGGAAACTCACGGCAATATGGTTTTATTTGTTTAAACTTTTACATTTTAAGTGGCAACATGCACCTTTATTCCTGTTACTTGTTTGCTAATATCAGTTTTCACAGCATATCATTTTTTTCATATTTTTTTTTTATTCTTGTCCATATCACTCCTTTATTAATAATTGGATTTTAATCAGTTCGCTAGACACAGTGCGTTTTTATAGCCCACTGTTATCACCTATTAACACCTGTAATTACATACAAAACCTAAATGCACCCATCTGTTAGCTATGTAGCAACAATATAGTCCTGTTACCAAGACTGGGGGTGTCCATACTGAACATGGACAGCCGAACTAACCGTTTCTGAGCTTGAGGACCTGTGGTAAGAGACTGCTGTTATATCTGCTTATTTTGGTGTAGTTTAGCCTGTAACTATCAGCAGATGGGAGAAGTTAAAAAAAAAATTGTGGCCTGGATGTGAGGGGCCAGTGATGATTTTCCCTGCCCGCATCATTACTCTGGAATACTACAGGTCCTGTAAGGAGGGAAGATTTGTGCCAGTGATAGTTTTCACTATTCACTGTACCTGTTCTTGTTTTATTTAGTTGCTGGTCCAAACCTCACTGTGATAGATAACATTAGAACTGAATCAATGGTTGCTATGTAGAACTGAAGTAGCACCTCCTGTGATGAATTAACTCCCTCAGCCATCACAGGAAGTACATCTGATGTTGTGTCTTTTTTATTAAGAGTTTATATTGTTTTTTCATGTCAAGTATGGGTGATTATTGAGACCAAAAATGTGAAGGTTTCCACAGCCGTTACCTTATTTTTAAGTATGGGGAGGTAATATTGAGGGGCCTGTCCAGACATCCACTGTCATCTCCACAGTTTTGACCATGTTTAGCTCCAGATTGTTCTCCGCACATCAAAGGACCAGCTGCTCAACCTCCCTTCTGTATGCAGACTTGTCACCATTCCTGATGAGTCCAGTAATGATTGTGTCATTCGCATGTTTGAAGAGTTTGACAAAGAGGTCCTTAGAGGTGCAGTCTTTTAGAATAGATGGAGAAGAGTAGTGTGAGAAAGCACACATCCTTGGGGGCACCGGTGCCAATTGCATGCGGGCTAAAAGTGAGTTTAGAGTAAGTGACAAGTGGAGGCAGGGATAGAAAGCTGAGCGATTTTTAGAGTGGAGAAGTTAAGGGATGATTGTGTTAAACTGTAAGCTGCAGTCCTCACACTGTTACATAGGTTCCTGGGTTGCCAAGATGTTGCAGGATGTAGTGCAGACACATATTGACTGCATCATCCACTGGCCTGTTTATGATGTCCTTCAAGCAAGGTAGTAAGTCTCTGAAATAGAAATATTTTTTCATGTGAAGCTATTATAAACAAAGCATTAAATCAGCGCATCTGAGAGATAGCAAAATGAAAATTCTATTAATATTAGTTTCAAAATTATTTTATATTACTACCTAAAATTAGAAAAACACAAGCACATTACTTGACAAAATTAAAATATTAAAATGTAAAAGATAAATAACTTGTAAACAACATATTGCTTTCACCACAGGATACATTTGCTCAACAAATGTTTGTTAAATTCTTAAGTATAATTCAGAAATATGAAACATCTGGTTTTATTTAAGTAATTTAATATTATGTAAATTACACGTATGACTAATTTTTCTGGTATAGGAAAACTAATAAAACTGCATGGTCTCTGATCAAAACTGCTTCCATCTTTGCCATTTTTGTAAGAAATTTGGTAGACTGTTAAATTCATATGGATGTGTTTTGTTCCTTCCTAAAATATTAAGAATTGTAATAGTTTGTCTGCTTAGCAAAGACTATTTAAATACCATAGAGTGCTTTTATTTTAATGAAGGGGGGGTGTAACTATTCATAATGTTTAAGAGAATTTGCTTTAGCATAAACAAATTAAGACACTTTAGCTGTAGTATTGATAAACAAAAGCAGATTTGTTTTCTATTGCTGTAGCTAATTACTTGCATTTCACTGGGCAGACATCTGACAAGTACACTGCTTTGAAACAGCAACCTTCTGTGCCACTTTTTTCTCTCAGAAATTGCATTTTGGCTGTTGAAGCAACAGCTGGTCAGCTGCTAGCAAAAATATAAATAATAGTTACAATAAATTTAACCAGTTAAACCCTGTAAAATATTTGACATAAGCAGCCAATAAAACTTGAATCAGTTGTCAAAATGACACCCCTAGTTAAATATGGTTTACATGGAAGTTTAGAGATGGTAATAATTAATTGATTTTTGTAGTGTGAATCAAAAACATACTCATTCAAAGCTTGTGTTTCTGTTATTTTCTAATTTATGAAGATCACTTTTCTCCAAATTAGTATATACTATTGTTTAGTGAACTAAGGAGGTTCTTACACCTGTTTGATTGAAATATTGATTTGTTCATCTTTTACTTGTACTAGTACTATTTGTACTTCAAACACATTGATGGTTTTCCAGTGTTTTTTTTTTTTTTATTGCCAACAGATGTCTGCTACCATAATCTGTAGCATTTTAATGTGCTATGCTGCCCCCCTTTTTTGTGAAGGGGGTGTCTGCATGGGGGGTAGTCTTTTGTGCTATTCTGCCTGAGGACATCTGGTGGGCTAAAGGGGGATTTTTTTTAAACTATGTTAGATCAAGACTGTTCAGAGTACAGTGGTGACTGCTTTAAAAACCAGGGTCAGGATCAATAGCTTGAAATATTTTTTTTTTCTAATTCATACAATGCAAAATAAAAATTTTTTCATTTCATACTTGCCTTCATGTACTCTAAAATCCACAATTCAGTTTTTTATAGCAGGGGCTTGGACATATTCTTTTAGCATCAGGCGCAAGGTGGGAAACAATTTTGGGGCACCAGTGTAAATTCTGAATGAATGTAATGACTGTAAATTTAAATAAAAAGGACAAACTTGAACTCCTCTAGTAATATTTATCCTGCATATCTCCTCTGTTTTCTACCAATGACTCAAATGCAAAGGAACCATTTCACAGGGTTTACTGTAAATTAGTAATTACAATACTAATTGCACTTAGACAACAGTGAAAACATGTCACTAGTTAAATTTCTTTTGTGGGACTCATCTCTCAGTTATTTAATAGTAACTGTTTTAAATGTTTCTTGAGTAATGTGTAGAAGTATTTATCTTATGTATGTTTTGGTTAATGTTGCTTTTAACTGAATTGACGATGGTTATTTTAATTTGCTTAACCAATAATTTCAAAACAAGATTCTGTTTTTTATTTATTTATTTATTTTTGCTGTCTAGTTCTTTATAGATTAGTCAAAATAATTAGATTTTTGTTTTACCATAAACACAATCTTTTTATTTATTTTTTACTATCTACAGGCAATACAGTATATCCACATTTGGCAGAAAGTTAAGAATAGAGTTACAGAAATCGGGACTGGATAAACATGGTGTGACATTTAAATCATTTAGCAACAAGAAATGTCCAGCAAAGTTTTAACAGGAATTTAGTTGTGATTAGTTGTGTAAAAGTTTAATCCATAAATGTACTTAGCAATGGTATGTAATTTTTCTTCTAAAACATGTGGAAGGGGCACACAGGCTTTTGCATTATTAAATGTCAGAACATCATTATTTAATTGTTTAAAGTTACTTTTTGTGTTAATTCATGCATTAGGACCAAAGAGTCTTTTCAAAGATTGAAAACCAGGTTTCTAGTGGTAGGTCCTTGAGTAGTTCAAATAGATTATGTATTGTCCATATGGCTCTTAACATACGTGTACAGTTATGTATGCAAGTTAACTATATGTGTAGTCTTAGTAGACCAGTGTATTGTGGTTTGAAAGCAAATGGTTGAAATTAACAATTAACATCAGTTATATGTTGGTAATATTAGAGGTGTCCAAAATAATATTAGATTACATTTTATCCAAGATAAATGTGTTTACCGTCATACTGCTGCTGCTGCTGCTGCTGTTGTTATTTGGCTGATGCCTTTATCCATGGTAAAGTACATCATTTGAGATACAATTGGTTACATTTATTTTGTTCTTTCTTTTGGAATACAGGCAGGTGAAAAGGCTTATGATCACACAGTGTTAGTAGCAAGTCCAAAACCTTAACCACTTTGAACAGTTGTTGCATATGTTAAAGACTTTAACCTTTATAATGTATTTATTTTTAATTGATATTTTACCTCAGGCATAGTAATAAGTAATTCTTTGTTAGAAAAAAAATTACTTGGTCAAGATTTTTTTTTAAAGCTGTAAGATGTGATTAAATATCATTTTTGATTATTGGTTAAGCAATATTCTTTTTTTTCCTCAAGTTATCAATGAATACGAAATATAAGTATAACTTCAAATGGGCAGGATTCAAGCCAAGGGTGCTGCTGTAATATTATTAAGAAGACGTTTTCATATTCATATTCTCATTTTCCATTTCATTTCTCTTAAACCAAATAAAAATTATCAATACTGCAAGAATCTGTGTGTAGAAAGCTATTTTTGTATTTATACTCTAACTTTATTTTTGTAATTGTATTTCATAATTTTTTTTAACCCAGACTGCATTTCCTCTGATTGACAGTATTGACCCACATGGCTTTGTGATGTACAGGCTTTTTCGAGATGCCACACGTTATGTAGAAGGTCATCATGTAAAGGTACTGTAAGTCTGTCAGTAGGTCAGCATGAAAATTTGTAAGTCTTGACTGTATGTTAAATGATACTGACCAGCTTTCATAATTAGAACTTTGCATGAAATATCAAACTGTGGCTCCCTTGTAAGTACAGCAAAAGTTGTCATTTGTATTATGGCAGCAGTTTATAACCAGGTGATCTTGTTCACCAAAGGAACAGGCAAATCGACCAGAATGAGTGCTTGTGTACTGTAATTTGAGCACTTGCCCACAGCTGGTCTGTTCAGCCCCTTCTCCTTTTGTCTGACCTGGACATTACAATAGTGTGAGTGTTTGGCCATTCTATTTTCTACTTCCCTGCTGACCTTCTGCTTTCCATAATACACCCCTCCCTTTTTTTTTTTTTTTTTTTTTTGGGTACTGTTGCTTACTCTCCATCTGCTGGAGACTTGGGTAGGGTGGGGGTGGTTCTGGGTTGGTGATTCCCTGGCTTAGAGAGAGAGAAGGAAAAGCAGTGCAATGCATGGTCCAATGAAAGGGAGAGTCCCTTGGGCCAACCATTCTGTGCAAGCAGGATAACGATGCTTTAAAGGGCGTGAAGATTATGAGTGGCTGTTAATGGGAGAGTAGAAGACCAGAGGAGCTGCAAATGCTACTTGTGTAGTAATGTTAAATGTACTTCATACTTTGGAATGTTTTATTTATTTTTATTTTTTTAAATCCTAAGGAAATTATAAATCATTTTCCCTGTTTCAGGCCAGTTTAACACACTTGTGTTTAAAGCTCTCTTTTTTTTGTATTAGAATTTGTATTTATGATCATTTTTCGTTTTGAACTAAAATCAGTTCTTCCTTTCACGCATGCCCACATGCTCATTTTTCCAAGCATTTACTAAATAAATTTTAGTAAAGTTTTGGTTCATTAGAGTTCAGTTTAAGCTTATTTTAAAGTTTCTAGTAATAGTGTGTGTGTTTTCTTTCTTTCTTTTTCTTTCTGATAACCATAAACAATGCTGAGATGTGTATGTCTTTGTTGTTTTTTGTTAATTATTGGATATCAAAATGTTTAATGCAGTAGTTTGCTTTATGGTTTGACCTTGTTTGTTTTGTTCAAAGAAGCTATGTGTTGTTTGTCATTACTATAGTGTGTGAACCCATGTGTATATGTAAATGCAGTTATTAGCACCATTGGGAAAGAAGGGATTAAAATTTGATGTTTTTGGTGAATTTCCTAAATCTCACACTGAAACAAAATGAGAGAAATCCAACCTTTACTTAAACTTTTTTTTCTGAGGAAAAAAACATCCTTCCTTAAGAAATTATTTTTAACCAAAACCACATTTGCCATGATTATTGAGTTAAATTGATCAGAAGTTAATGAACTTTCAAGTAGTAATCCATGATTTCCTGTTTTATTGGGGTATAAATATAATGTAACACAGAGGGCAAATTCCCTTATTCATTCAGCAACATTGGAAAGATAAGAGAACATGCAATTCAAATAATGGAAAGGTGTGTTGAACTTTAAGTCAGAGATGTGTATAATATGCATACACACAAACAATCATGTGGTTTTTAGGTTTCCTGGTAATATTCTGACCGATAGACAAAAATAAATTAGAAGAAGGAGAATAGTGACTGTGCAGGATCTCTGAGGTCTTTACTGATGCATAGAAATGTAAAGTAAATTATTGAACATCTGCACTATATTTACCACACTGTGTAGTCCTTTACAATCTTGGGCTGAGCAGATGTCATACCTGGATGTCTTATAGCTAGTGAGTTTGAACTAGCTAGTAGAGGGTAGTATAAGGTCGCAAGTTTATGACCTTGGTGACCATTGACGATTATAATATTGAGCTGCACTGTATAAAGAGTGTGCCAGGGAGGTATGAAGTACAAGGTGTATGGTATCTTCTGTGGATTGGTTATGATGATATGCAAACTGAAGGTAGTCCATGCTATCTGAAATATTTGATTTAATATGTCATAGCACCAGACTTTCAAAGAATTTCATAATGGCAATTAGTGTTGTCGGTTTATAGTTACAGTGACAGTCCAGTTTTGTTGTTAATGGGGCAAAGATTGTTGTCTTTTTGAAACATTCTCAGGGCCAGTTTCTTTGTGGCGATTAACTTGTTTAAATGTCGTCCTTGTGTCATCTGCAGAAATAGAGAAGAATGAATCCTGAAATGCAGTAGGCAAATTTCAGATGTCACTTGTGAGCACCAGTTTATTTATGCAGATTGCTTTTGATTTATTTGATTACAATGGTCACAGAGATCTTGTTCTTATGAGAAATTCAAAAATGTGTACCAACTTTACAGAATCTAAACAATTCTGAGCTTTTTCTTGCACTTCAGTCATGTATACAGGTGCCGGTCATAAAATTAGAATATCAGGACAAAGTTGATTTATTTCAGCAATTCCATTCAAAAAGTGAAACTTGTATATTAGATTCATTCATTACACACAGACTGATGTATTTCAAATGTTTATTTCTTTTAATTTTTTATGATTATAACTGACAACTAATGAAAGTCCCAAATTTAGTATCTCGGAAAATTAGAATATAAGGCTCAATATTGAAGAAACCTGGTGCCACACTCTAATTAATCAGCTAATTAACTCACAATACCTGCAAAAGCCTTTAAATGATCTCTGTCTAGTTCTGTAGGCTACACAATCATGGGGAAGACTGCTGACTTGACAGTTGTCCAAAAGACGACCATTGACACCTTGCACAAGGAGGGCAAGACACAAAAGGTCATTGCTAAAGAGGCTGGCTGTTCACAGAGCTCTGTGTCCAAGCACATTAATAGAGAGGCAAAGGGAAGGACAAGATGTGGTAGAAAAAAGTGTTCAAGCAATAGGGATAACCGCACCCTGGAGTGGATTGTGAAACAAAACCCATTCAAAACTGTGGGGGAGATTCACAAAGAGTGGACTGCAGCTGGAGTCAGTGCTTCAAGAACCACCATGCACAGACGTATGCAAGACATGGGTTTCAGCTGTCGCATTCCTTGTGTCAAGCCACTATTGAACAGGAGACAGCATCAGAAGTGTCTTACCTGGGCTAAAGACAAAACTGCTACTGAGTGGTCCAAAGTTATGTTCTCTGATGGAAGTAAATTTTGCATTTCCTTTGGAAATCAATGTCCCAGAGTCTGGAGGAAGAGAGAAGAGACACAGAATCCACGTTGCTTGAGGTCCAAGGTAAAGTTTCCACAGTCAGTGATGGTTTGGGGTGCCATGTCATCTGCTGGTGTTGATGCATTGCGTTTTCTGAGGTCCAAGGTCAACGCAGCCATCTACCAGGAAGTTTTAGTGCCCTTAATGCTTCCTGCTGCTGACTAACTTTATGGAGATGCAGATTTCAATTTCCAACAGGACCTGGCACCTGCACAAAGTGCCAAAACTACCAGTACCTGGTTTAAGGACCATGGTATCCCTGTTCTTGATTGGCCAGCAAACTTGCCTGACCTTAACCCCATAGAAAATCTATGGGGTATTGTGAAGAGGAAGATGCAATACGCCAGACCCAACAATTCAGAAGAGCTGAAGGCCACTATCAGAGCAACATGGGCTCTCATAACACCTGAGCAGTGCCACAGACTGATCGACTCCATGCCACGCCGCATTGCTGCAGTAATCCAGGTCAAAGGAGCCCCAACTAAATATTGAGTGTTGCACATGCTCATATTTTTCATGTTCATACCTTTCAGTTGGCCAACATTTCTAAAAATCATTTTTTGCATTGGTCTTATTTGATATTCTAATTTTCCGAGATACTGAATTTGGGACTTTCATTAGCTGTCAGTTATAATCATCAAAATTAAAGAAATAAATATTTGAATTACATCAGTCTGTGTGTAATGAATGAATCTAATATACAAGTTTCACTTTTTGAATGGGATTACTGAAATAAATCAACTTTGTCATGATATTCTAATTTTATGACCGGCACCTGTGTGTGTGTATATATAATACTTGCAATGATGTTTAAAAATGTTAGGCAATCAGCATAGTACCTGTGGAAGTAAACGGCACAAACGTTTATATACCATAAACCACACAAAATCTACCAACAAGTACCAACAATCAACATCTTCCTACTCCCTGGCACCATGAATTTAATATTTATCTGCAATAGCAACTACAGTTTAAAGGCATTTGGCTATATTTACACTCGTTAGTATGCTAAAACATGTGCTAATGCATTTACCAGTTGGCTGTCTGCATTTTTCACAATGACGTATGTAGGATTATCCATTTTCATGAGCTATTTAGTGTACATCTGCCTTATATTTGTCGTTAAATAAAACTCTCAAGGGGGGAAAAAATCACTCGCGTAATTCTCTGTCACATGGACATGTTTTGTTGAAACCATGTGTCATGTGTTTTGGTGTTCTACCTATTATGATGATAGTCACTTTGCTTGCTGTCCTGACAAACTTTTGGAGACCGAGCCATTATTGAATACATACATTAACTCCGACTGCCCACATAAATGTCTGCACATATGGTTACGTAAACAAGTTTATGAAAGCCCACTACGTTTGCCATTCATTTGTTCAAGGGAATTCAAGAGAAAGAGAGCTCTATCTTAGTAGACAGCATGGGACTTTCCTCCACTGGGCCTAGGAATGGTTGTGATCTCCCGATCTGAGCCATGCATGTGCATTATTTTCACAAGTATGTACACTTTTTAACATTTTAGGATGCTGACAGATCTTTACTATGTATGTATGTGTGTTGTTTTATGACAGGACATGATATGTTCTGTTACTTCAGGATCATATGGAAGTTGTCTTGTTCTTTATTAACAAGAAATTATTTGAGTTATAAAATAAGAACTGTGTAGTATTTTGATGAATCTCAACGTTTTAGACCCCCTGAGTCCGATTTACTTTCTCGTAGGGAAAGTACTATAATCGTCCAAAAATTTGATGTCGAAATTTTGATGAATCTCAATGTTTTAGACCTCCCAGAGTCCGAAAATACCGTTTTTGGAATTTTATCTGTGTGTATGTAAACATGATAACTTGAGTACACTTTGAACGTTATTTTTCATTCAAGTATTAGGTCCCAAACATAGATTTCTATCAACTTTTGAGCTATTTCCGCTAACAAGAAATGGTACTTTTTTATTCATGCAGTTGCAGAGTCCGATTTATTCAACTTGGTTTTATAATTGTTCAATATATTGTTAATTTTGTGTGATTTGTTGTTGATGGTTCTTTAATGTACAAGATATAATCATTCTTTTGCGGTTTACTCCTCAAATATCCATCTCCATATCTGAGTATACCAGAAAGTTTAGGGGGGACCACTCCCAATTTTTTTTATTTTAAGTGGTGTTAAAAGAACAAATTAACATGAAGGTCTTCAATTGTGCTCTCGACTTTTTTGTTAAATTTCTTATGTTCTATGATGTACACAATTCAAGAAAGCAGTAAAAAGAGTGTTAAAGACGACAAGTGGAAGAATGGTTTCATATGATTGTATCTTTTTAGAATATGTACATAGTATCATTTTTTTGTCATTTCTATAGGATATAGTCAAATTCTTAATTGCATGTGCTGATCAATATGCAACACGTTGCCTGATATAATTATTTATTTTCTTGTTGAGGTTGTTGACTTGAAATTTGGGTGGGGGGGCGGGATTCAATAAATGTAAAGCATGTCCTAATGTGTATTTGTTTAAATTGTATTCTTTTTTTCTGATACCTTTTTGTGGTGTTTGTTTTGTATCATTAATGTGACATTTGATGTATTTACATATGCCTCTATTATATAACTTGTTCATTTTTTTTTTTTTTTTACCTATCTCTAGCTTCTGTTGTCTATAAATTTAAAATAGTCATTTTTCATGTGTCTGGCACAGTATACAAGAGACTTGAAATGTTTGAAATCATTTTGTGTACTGAGAGTGAAGGTTCCTAAATGAAGCATGCCCCCTTAGTTCTCTAGGGATTGCAGTGATTTGCTCTGTTATGATGAACAAGGGGGTCTTAAGTGAGCAGATGCCACTAATTTATTGGGATGCTGGAAGAGTGTCACAATTTTTTTTATTTTTTTTTTATTTTACCCCTCCTTGGTTCCCATGCCCTCAATACGGCTTGTTGATATACCTTGAGGGACTGGACTGACCTTTCCTAGCGTCCCAGTCCATCTGGTGCATGCTAAGCTCATGCATGACTGTGTAGGAGGATGATGTTTAGTGTGGGCAGCTGGACACAAAGCATCTATGATTCGTGTGTCAATTAACAGCAGCAGCCGTGTGCCCTGAGGAACTTTTCCCTCCCCCATCCACAACCACCCCTCTTCCAAACAAACTGGACCAGCCATGATCATCCTGTAGACACAGTATTGTATTAGCCTTACATTTATGTTCCATTAATTAAACTTTTTTTTGTGCTCCGTGACATTTTTATTCCACTTCTCTTTCTGCAGCTTCATTGAATAACAAGACAGAGGCATGAGACCAATCATGTGTACCTCTGTGTTAGGACATAGATATTCAGATAGAACTAACTTTAGTGCTTATAATAGTATGGAAGATTATTGTGATTTTTCACATAACCAGTTATGAGCTTAATCAATATAAAGAGTTGACTCAAAATAAAAATGAAGTTCAGGATGTGCACACCCTTTTGTTGGTCCACACACAGGTATAATTTTTTTCAGTATATGGAGTCGATACAGTATTAAAAGTGCAGAACATGAATACTAGTCCTTGGCAACAATCATGGGATACATTAGGGATGACAATAATTTATTTATGAGTCTATACCACAAGTGCCTAGGTAGGTTGTGGTTTGATGACAGACAATGTTTACTCCATTAGATTAATTCACCGTCCTGCTCCTAGTGCACTTCCACAATTTCATGGACTTGTAGTGTTATCCTCCTGAAAAATTTCCTTCACAGTTCAGTACAGTACTACAGTTAAAGAATGAACCAAATAGGTAAGAATATGCTGCAGCATTAATACACATACCAAGAAAACATTATTCATCTTATTTAGTAACAGTTTATTAACTACTTTGCACATATTATTTTTAACTGTTGTTTAACTTATCAACAATGCAAAGAAATTACATGGTTCAAACACAGATTGGAAATTGATCTAATCAGGTAAAAGAACTATCAAACAAGCTTGAAATGTGAATAGGTACATGTTTTGCAAGTTGATATATTCATATAATTAATGTACAGTATAATCTCTACAAATACAAGAAAGTTGGAGAACACTATAGATTTTTTGCTTATAGGAATGGAGTTGTGTACTTTCATATGTATTGATACCACTAAAAAAAATATATATCAAACTTAATTGCAAGTTCAGTACTATTAAGTGGTACCAAGCATGGTTTTTTTTTAAAAAAAAAAAAAAGTGAGCGGTTGAGTTTGACAGGAACAAAAATTTCCAGCATTGGTAAAAATTGCAAAATTAAAAATTTTCTGAGAAATTATTTTGCGTATGAATCTAATGACAAATGGGTAAACAGTATTTTCAAAAAACAGCTCCACATTTTTTTTTTTTTTTTTTTTTTTACATAATTCTTTCTGAAAGGGTACTTTAGCATGACAATGAAATACAGATGATTCTTTTAAGCTGCTACATTATAGGAAAGTGGTTTACATATTAACAACGCTTAATATCGTCACTTTTGACAAACAGGCTGCAAATGATCATTTGCCTTTATCCCCAACCACATCCTCGCAAACTGTCTTTGTTAATAACAATGTAATTATCGTATTTACGCGTGTACCACGCACACATTTTTTCCTGAAAATTAGCATTAGAAAATCAGGTGCGCGTCATACACGAGGATGTGTGCAAAGCTGAGATTCGGGTACTGAACCAACACCACATGCGGGTCCAACCTAAAATGTCTCATCAGATAATGGTACCTGACCATATCGCTAAACGGTGCTCTTCCAAAAATAAAATCTGGGTTTAGGGTAGGGTTTTCTTTGTTTTTTAATGAGTTTGGCATCGTCATTCAGCGTGGATGTAGCAAGCGTTTACACTCCTTCATGGCGGGAGAGAAACTAAAAGTGATTTTGGAAGCAGAGAAGCAGGTCACAAGTACGGTGTTCCAGAGTTATGTGTTCGAGATTGGCGACAAAAGAAAGAAAAACTTTCGTCATGCAACAATAATAGAAGGGCATTTCAGGGAATCGTGCCCAGTTCCCACAAATTGAAGTTGCTCTCGCTAATTACATTCAAGACAAGCGTCAGATGTGCATCGTACACGAGTAAAAACATTATTAGGCTATATAGGTAAGTGACTGAGGCACTGGATTTTCAACTACAAGGTTGTTGGTCCAAGTCATGCACATAGCCTGCTAACTGTGGAATTCTGAGCAAGTTACTTAATCTGCCTGTGTAGTTATTTTCTAATCTTGAAAATCTCTGAGAATAAATGTGCCAAACAAAATATTGAATAATAATAATTACATGCAGACAAATGGTGGCTATATTATTGACTGAATAACAAATCGCTTAAAAACCGTAAGTTTCACATAGGTTAATAAAAGGCAAAAGCCTATGTGTATCTCTTATATCAGCCACACGCATTACTTCTGTCTTTCTTACTTCAGCACAAAATATGCCATCCACGTTATTTACACTGCAAAAAATGAAATCTGAGCAAGGGAAAAGTATTTATTAATTACTTACTAATCAAAAAAAAAAAAATGTATTTATGATTTTTTTAGCTTACTTTAAGAAATCTTGTCAAATAAATTTTTCTTATCCCATTGGGTAAGATCCAATATCCTAACTTCAATTTAAAGTTTTTTTTGTTTTTTTTTTTTTTTTGTTGATTCATTTTTGCAGTGTAGAGTTTGACTTGTTTTATTGACGTATATTATATATATATATATATATATATATATATATATATATGTATGTATGTATGTATGTATGTATATATATATGTATATATATATATATATATATGTATATATATATATATATATATATATGTATGTATGTATATATGTATATATATATATATATATATATATATATATATATATATGTATATATATATATATATATGTATATATGTGTATATATGTATATATATATATATATATATATATATGTATGTATATATATGTGTATATATATATATATATATATATGTATATGTATATATATATATATATATATATATATATGTATATATATATATGTATATATATATATATATATATATGTATATATATATATATATATATATATATATATATATATATATATATATATATATATATATATATATATATATATATATATATATATATATGTGTGTGTGTGTGTAATGCAGATCCAGATCATCTGGATGACTTTGATTTATGCGGGGACAATTACAGATCGGTGCAAAGGCGATACTGCATGTCGTCAGTTTGCACACTTTTCGTTGGTCTGGGATTTTTCGGGTGATTTTCTATGTAATAAACTTAAATTACAGTGTAATGAAAATTGCATAATTAGATCTGGACCACCCTATATATAAAATATGTCATGAACAAAAGCTTACATTTTAGTATAGCGCCTTTATGGTGTTCATTTTAGTGTTTTAGGATTTAGTTTGATAGAATATTCTAATTAGCTAGAGTAGTTGTATATTAATTGGTTTTGTTTGGATAATTAGAAAATATCTATTGCAGCTGTTTTAGTAGTGGGTGGCTTGAAGAGTAATGAATTTTTTATGCATTGCCTCTTGTGTAGGCTTTGCGATGGTTGTCTTGTGATAGAGTACTTTAAATGATTGTTGATGTGCATCTCAGAAATGCACAGATTTCCTCACTGCAAAAGTACTCATGACCCTTGTTTTTAAAGTTAGAGTGAATTATCAGAGTAGCCTTTTTGAATAACTTCACGTCACCTGAACTCAAAGGAGGGTAGAAATATCTAGGTTATGTTCTATGTGTGATTATAGAACAAAACCACAGCATTTGTACATATCTGATACCAACATGTTTACTTTGCCAAACTAACAGAAGTGATGATAAATAAGCCAAACTGGTTAAACACTAAAGGTCTGCTCCATTTGTGAAAGTGATTAAGTGTGAGAAAAAGATTACTTTTGAGATTCCAAGATGTGACTTTACTACGCATTCCTATGTAGTATCTGGTAGGATCCTGTTTTGTTTCTAGTACAACCTGAATTATTTGACATATGGACTCAACAAGGTACTGAGGTTTTACTCCGAGCTGGTATGGGAGCATCATGAGTCTTTGGCCACACACTGCTTTTGCACACCTCAAGATTAACCACTTTCCAATATTGGATTGAGATCTGAAGACTGTTTAGGCCACTGGAGTAAACTGAAATTAGTGTCATCATCTTGGAATCATCTTGAGATTATGAGCCCTTTGTAAGACGGTGGAATTGTCCAGCTGGAAGTATCCATTTGAAAATGAGTAGATTGTTGCCATAAAGGGAAGCACCTGGTCAGTAGCAGTGTTTTAGGTTGATATTAAGAGACCAAATGTGTTTTACTATATTGTATGTTCAATCTAATGTGCTTGTTTATTCATATAAATGATGAAGGGAAGAGATATTCAATTATAAATTCAGTTGGGCCATATTTTCAAACCAAGAAATGTAGCTAGGCCAGACATTTTCAGTTGCCAGTAAGCAGCAGATAGTAAGAAATTTTAAACCAACACAAATGAACATATTGGGGAAAATAAGTAATATTTATTCAGTTTCCCTTTCAAATTTGGTCACACCTGACACATGAATATCAAAAAGTGCATTAAAAAATAAGCTATAATTAAACAGAATCTGGGGATGTAGCAATACTTTTTTTGCATGCATTGCGTTTGGATCAAGTTTGAGGTACTATGAAGGTATATAGAGGCTGTGAGTCCTAGTGCTACATGTTTTATTTATTTGGTGAAAAAATAGAAAAGCAGAATTTAGTGCTTCAATAAACTGCACAAGTTTTTGTTTGTGAGGCTGCATACAGTTCCAGTAAAGTATCTTATTAAACAAGATGTTCATTTAACAGCAGTG
Organism: Polypterus senegalus; assembly: GCF_016835505.1. NCBI lineage: Eukaryota > Metazoa > Chordata > Cladistia > Polypteriformes > Polypteridae > Polypterus > Polypterus senegalus. Next base: position 30,700,179 of record NC_053164.1, read on the forward strand.
ATTAACTTAAATTAAGAAACTGGTTGGACCAAATGCCTTCATCTACTGTGATCCTCCTGGACTGGTGCTTTTTACTAGAGGATAATATTGAATATTTCATGTTTTGTTTTGAATATTTATATTTGTAGGATGTGTCCTGTTTGAACAGAGATGCTTCGAAGGTTATTGTGATTGATTGTAAGAAGGAAGCATTCAGCCTACAACCCTTCAATGGTCTAGCTCTTCAGAAATGGGATGGTAGTTCAGAAGACCGCACTCTCTATGATCTTGCAGCATTTCTTAAAAGTGAGTATGAGTGCTTAAGCTTAATATAAAGCATACTGCACATTTGTTCTATAAATCAATCACTCAGTCACTTGCGAACTGATTATAAAGTGTACCAACTTTTAGACATTAATCATGTCATACATGTCATCCAAGGCTTAATTGTCAATAAAAGTAGCCCTGATTATATAAGGAGCAAAAAATATTTTTGTCAATAAAATATCGGTTGGCTGTGTGTATGTATGTGTGTGTGTGTGTATGTATGTGTGTATGCGCGTGTGTGTGTGTGTGTGTGTAAATATATGTGTAAATAATATAGAAATTTAGCCAGTCCATAGTAATCAAAGAAAATTCTCTAAAATCACCAACCTCAGTATCACACTGGGCTTTTATACATAAAAGTTCATTATAATGTTGTAATTTGTGTGTCTTTCAACTTCTTTTATTAAAGTACTTACCCCACAGGTGTCTTTGGTGTGTGGCTTTATTTTATTTTTTTTAAACTGCTGTACCATGACCATAAAATGCAACTCACAGACAGGTAGGAGGAAAAATGCAAAAGAGGCGGGTGTCACAGGATTCAAGTGATGGTGCATTCCACGTCTGAGAGTCAAAATATTAAAAGATGAGGCGAACTGCACCTAAAACAAGTGTTTATGGCTTGGAGATGGCATTTGTGTTTGTGCCTTATATTTGATGACACTGCTAAACACAACCCTGATTTTATGTGTGTGCATTTGTTCTTGTTCTTCTTCTTCTTCTTTCGGCTACTCCCGTTAGGGGTTGCCACAGCGGATCATTTTCTTCCATATCTTTCAGTCCTCTGCATCTTGTTCTGTTACATCCATTACCTGCATGCCCTCTCTCACCACATCCAAAAACCTTCTCTTAGGCCTTCCTCTTTCCTGGCACCTCTACCCTTAGCATCCTTCTCCCAATATACTTGGCATCTCTCCTCTGCACATGATCTAACCAATGCAATTTCACCTCTCTGACTTTGTCTCCCAACCATCCAACTTGAGCTGACCCTTTAACGTACTCATTTCTAATCCTATCCATCCTCATCACACCCAGTGCTAATCTTGGCATCTTTAACTCTGCTATTCCAGCTCTGTCTCCTGCTTTTTGGTCAGTGCCTCTGTCTCCAACCCATATAATATAGCTGGTCTCGCTACCATCCTGTAGACCTTCCCTTTCACTCTTGCTGATACCCGTCTGTCACAAATTACTCCTGACACTCTTCTCTACCCATTTCACCCTGCCTGCACAATACCCATTACACTGTACTGTTGATCCCAAATATTTAAACTCGAACACCTTCACCAACTCTACTCCTTGCATCCTCACCATTCCACTGACTTCCCTCTCATTTACATATATGTATTCTGTCTTCTTCCTACTGACCTTCATTCCTCTCCTCTCCAGAGCATATTTCCACCTCTCCAGGGTCTCCTTAACCTGCTCCCTACTATTGCTACAGATCACAATGTCATCCACAAACATCATAATCCACAGGGACTCCTGTCTAATCTCATCTGGCAACCTGTCCATCACCATTGCAAATAAGAAAGGGCTTAGAGCCGATCCCTGATGTAATCCCACCTCCACTTTGAATGCATCTGTCTGTCCTACCGCAGACCTTACCACTGTCACACATCCCTCGTACATATCTTGTACAAGTCTTACGTACTTCTGTGCCACTCTCGACTTCTTCATACAATACCACAGCTCCTCTCAAGGCACCCTCTCATGTGCTTTCTCCAGGTCCACAAAGACACAATGCATCTCCTTCTGGCCTTCTCTAAACTTCTCCATTAGCACTCCTGAACAGTTATCTGCAGTCAGACGTTTGATGTGCTATCACTCACTTGTCTTTTGATTGTAAAGATCTGATCACCTTTAGTCCACAATAGAAATTTCATTAACATAAGCATTTTTTATTTATAAAAAGTTAATGATTTTATTTAGAAAGCTATTGTTATTCTAGTTTCTTTCTTCATTTCTATTTTTTATTGGGATGTATTGTGAAAACTTTATCTAACAAAAATATAAATAAATATTGATGTCATTACCAAGTAAGCATCTGTGATCTGGTTTATGTATCAGACTAACATTTAGTGTTCTTTTCAAGGATACTTTTTGATATTGTATTGTGTGGTCCACTTAGCTTAATTTTTTGACAAGAAGAGTTGTGGTCTCCGGTTTAATACATGTTGAGATCCCCTGATGTAGACAAAAGATTATCTAGAGCTTTTTAGACTTTACAGTAACTTTAATCCATTCTGAAAATTATTCATTCACTTTCTTGTGTGTGTTTTAATATAAATTTACCATACTCTTGCAGCAATTGCCATTAGTGGTGTAGAAGATGTAAGAATGGTGTTGGAGAATTATGCATTGGAAAAGGATCCAATAGAAGCATTCAAAAAGAGACAGGCACAGCTTGCTCAGGTAAACAAACTGGTGCACAATATCAGCTATTTCATAACTTAAGGAAAAGCTTTCATTTATTTATTTATTTATTTTTGCTTGAGACTATATGCATGTTAAGATCATACTTCTGATCTATACTATTTTACATAGTTCAGAATTACTTTTCCTTCACTGACCACAGAAGTCATTCAATGCTGCTTTCAATAGGTTCTGTTGGGTTACTTTAGTAAGTTCTTTTCTTTTATAATTTGACTTAATAAACGTATATTGAACAAGAGGTTAAATATTAACCAAATGTTTCAGCAATATACAGTAATAAAAATGACTACAGTATATGATCATTTAGATTATCTCTCTCTGTAAAGTAACTAGATAGATGTTCTTTCGTTTTTTTTTTTGTTTTTTTGTTTTTTAAATCCCCTGAGGCTTTTCAATAACACTCAATAAATAAATATTATTATATAATGGTAAACAAACCCCTTTTAAGTACACAATAGTATGAATGAAGAGAAAGAAAATATCTGACTTCGCTAAAAAGAGCAGTCACGGTGAGGCACTATAAAGATGTATTGCCATTTATATAAAGAAGTCCTAGTAGAGTTTCTTTACACACTTCTAAAGAACTCAGTTTGTGAGACTGGGGTTGTGCAGCATTTTTCATAATTGCACTGTTTTGGTTTCATTTTATCCTCTAATGCTACTTTGAGGGAATTAAGACTGCATCTCATTACTGAGCCTACCTTTTTAATTAGTTTGTTGATTTGGTGGTTTTCTCTTGAAGTGATGCTAGTAGCCCTGTATGTATTTTTTTCTTCCAACAAAGTTGCTAAATTAGAAGCCAATCCTTACCAATAATGGATCTTATTTAATTTCATGGCTTGATAGTGTTTTAACTCTACCATGTTAGTTCATTCTTAAATCATAGATTTTTTCCCCTTCTAATGATACACATCATCCAAGTGATTTGAAACATGCAATGGATGAGTAATTTTCAGTTCTTCACTTTGTCTTGAGTTTCCTTCCGAAACCAAATTAAACCAAATAGTGAATGATGATTACACACAGGTGAAAATGGAGACAAGCTAGAACTGCTGGTTCCTTTGTCATTTGCATTTTATTGTTAATAAGGAGTAGCTAAAACAATTAAATATAGCTGTTTAAGATTAAATTAAGCAATTAAGGGACCAAAATCTTAACAAGAGAGACAACTAAAATGAAGCAGAAAAATGGCATTTGAGCAATGAATGCTTCATCAGCAATGAACGATTTCTCATGAAGAAATCTCTGTATTCTAAATGTGTTACATTAAATTTATCCTGTGTGCCAACTACTGACTGTCATAGTAGTTAGTACAAGGGGTAGCCAGTTTAAGAAGTACTTGGCAGTTAACAAATAAGAGCACACAGATTGCAAAGGATTTAACATGCTACTTTAGTTAAGATCAGTGCTTGAAGTGGACCAGTACTCATCAGTATGCAGTACCAGCACTTCTTCGTTTTACTCTTCAGAGTATCGTCCCTTTTTCCTTTCATACCAGGACTTCTTAGAACCTCCTAGTACTATTATGCTAGATGTGCTGGCTTGCCACTATCTCTAGGGACCAAAATGATGGAAATGTATTTATTACTTACTAAGCTTCATTACTCAGGTTGCACTAAGTTACACAAGTCAGATTACATTTCATTATTGTGCTTTTTCCTACTACTCTCCTATCCTGCTGGTAAATAGGGTAAGAACATCTGTAACAATGTTAGCCTAGTTACAAAAAGGCAACATGAGAATAGGATCCAAGGCAGAAGAGTCAAAACACACAAACACAAGCTGATAGTCAGGAGCATCAGTAATCTCATGAATCAAGTATCTCTCCTATCAGTCTTGTTATCAAAGATCCTGTTGATGTTAATGCTAATGATCGCAACAGTGTGTCTGTGTTGATAAATGACCAGATTCTGAGTTCTGTACTTTTCTTCACAGAATAAATAGCAAATTTTTAAAGAAAAATGCTGGGGTGCAATCAGTTTGGATGCCATCATGCACTAAAGTTGTAGACATATTAATCTGAATAATTTGAATTTGGTCACCTTCATTACAGACAACTATGTTGTGAGCATTCAGTAATACTGTAATTCAAAACGTAGAATGATTTTGATTTGATTGTATTGGCTTGCATGCTTGGCAACATGGATTTTGTTTTTCTCTTTTATTTATAGGGTTGATAAGAATTTCACAAAATTCATTTTTATTTTGGCTGCACCTTTTTTAATAAATCATTATTCACCTCCTGTCTCTCTAAGATTCCCCAATCCTATATAGCTCAAAACCCTTGGGTATCACCTCTAATATATTTTCACATCATCTCCTGTAAATTATGTTTTGTAAATGGTTTTGAGAAACAATCGTATATTAATGATTGAATCTTAAAATGAAGTTTACGATGTTCTTAGTGTTATGCTGCTTTCGGGAAACACACCCCAGATCAGTTGAGCATTTAGGAGATTATTTGGAAAATGCTGTTTTCAGTTTTATTTAATTTATGTTCATTCAAGCTAAATTAACTGCCATTTAATGGATTTCTGTGATGAGCAGGGAGTGTCTAAAGCCTTTTAAATTCTCTATTTTTGTAGCCAAGGGATAAAAAACAGTTTAGGTTATTATCATAGGCTGTGGTGTAATAAATGTTTTGACCTTAATGTATTGCATTTTGTGTGGCAACCACTGTCTGTTGTGGTCTCCTCAAGGGACAGCCAGTTTAAGAAGAACTTGCCAATTATCAATTAGATTGGGGAGCACATACATTATGAGGGATTTACCTTGCTACTTCAAGTATAATGATTTTTTAAAGAAGCACTCACAAATTACCAACCATTTTTAAAATGAAGTTTGCAATGATTGGATAAAAAACTGTTTCTGAAAATAACAGTTTAAAAAGGGCGAACTGCTTTTTTGAACAGATTGCTGCAGCCATTGGTCACAATAAAGGCAATAAGTTTTATTTATATTTAACTACTAGATTAAAGTTATATTGCATTTTACTTAACCACTAATGCAGGAACCCAAAAATACCAAATGTTTCACAAAGTTTTTGAATCTTTGCTCAATAAAACATCCAGTAAAATGTTTGTATCTGTGCTGAATTTGTGAAGCAATCCTGCTGTCTTTTTGGTAGATGATATTTTAATGCTGTTAAAAAAACACTCGTTTCATGTAATGAGCGTGCTGTCTTATCTTTTTTTATTATTATTATTTTTTATAGGAAGAAGAGCACAGAATTTCTGAAATTTCTCGACATAAACAACAAGGCTTGTCACTAAGTACTATTACGGGACGTTTCTGGCCTAGATCAAAACAACAGTGACACATTTTCAATCTCCATTTTCATGGACAGTTTACAAATGGAATGGCTGTTGTGGGCAACTTCCTTGAACAAATAATTTAGTATCCATTCTGGAAATTATCATCCTTGTCACATTTGTTACTTTTTAAGTAAAAAAAAAATTGGGCCCTGGCTAAAATAAGATGGAAATTGAGTTATATCCTAACCTAACTGAAAGGCAAATAAACTTTGATTTGTTCAGTGGGAGCTTTTTAAAAGTAAAAGAAAAACAGAGTGCAGTGTCTTCTTTTTACCATTCCTCTGCTGTTTGTAAAAGGACTTCATGCTCTGTTTTGGTGCTCTGCGTAATAAATACAGGTCTGTTTTAAAGACAGGTTGTAGCAGAATTATGTAAAAGAAGGCACATGTTTCTCCTGAAATACACAACCTGTGAACCCCATTATTTTTGTATTTATTTCAAGTAAAGCAGTATTTAAACATAATTAGTACAATATCAGAATCTAATTTTTTTTTTTTTTTTTGCATCGCTCTTTAAATAAAGACCTAGTGACGCTCTATGGCTAATTTGTTTTGTTTCTTGCATGACAGATGCTTAGGCCCCTGCATACAAAAACATTTATTGCTGTTACTTTACAAAAAAAAAAGGAAAATAATTAAAAACAGATTGTTAGAGATGAATGTTAAAAAGATAATGACACTGAAGATCTGGGCTTTATAAAAACAATCCTTAGGACATTTTCCCAACTCACAGCTGTAAGGAGACATGTGTAGAATGTAAGCCCCGCTAAGAATGCCCTTTTTGCATAAAGACAAGCCACATTAAGTTGTACTGAATTAAGTCCTGTGCTGGGCATCCTTGTTGAGCACACACACACATTAGCCATATTGTGTATGTTTTTGATTTCATTCTAAAGACATTATGCTGTACAATCAATTTAACAGAGATGATAGTGAGGACTACTACAACTTTAACTGAATATAAATAACAATGCTGAAATACTGCTCTAGTTTTACTTTTTATTTCAAAGCACTGAAATATATTTTCTAATGTCACATTGTTTTCTATTACACAAAAAAAAATGAAAGGAAAAAAATATGCTGTGAAAATTTCACTCCCACACCTATATTTGTTTTAAAGACACCTTTTGCAACAATGAATATCTTTTGGGGGTAGGTTTGTACTTGCTTTTTCTCACTATTCAGTAGTTATTTTGGCCTTTTCATCCAGACAGATTTGTTCCCAGTTGTTCAGGTTACTTGTATGAGTGCCTCCGTCTTCACAGTCAAATTGAGATTGGGTTTTGTCATTGTTGGACATTCACCTTTTTGTCTCTGAGCCATTACAAGATTGCTTTGGCCTTGCATTCAAAATCAATGTCTTGCTGAAAGAAACATGTGACAAAGTTTCAGTTTTTTTAGCAGATTGAAACAAGTTCTCTTGCAGTTACTGCATTTTACACAACAACTAGATAACTAGTCCCCTCTGATGAAAAGCACCCACACAGCATAAAGCTGCCACCATTGTACTTCACAGAAATTTAGTGTTTTTTGAAGTGTATGCAGTGTTTTATTTCTACTACACATACAGTATATCTCTGAACTTTGGCCAAAAAAGCTCTACCTTGGTCACCCCGACCACAAATCCTTTTCTTACATCACTGATGCCAATGGCATGCTTTTTGAAAACCATAACATGTGCTTATTCATAGTTCTTTAACAATTTCTTTTTTGCCATCTTCTCTTACAAGTCTTTGTTACGTACAGATCTTGCTATGGTTGACTTGTGTACTTTTGATCCATTCTGTGCTACAGAACATTTCTGACTCCATCACAGTGATTGATGGCCCCTCACAAATCTCCTTTTTTGCACAGAAATATTTAAGGGACATTTTATATCCAGCAGTTCTTGTAGCTTCCACTTTGTGATAATAGAACTAATAATGAACAATGGAAGATCCATATATTTGGATATTGTTTTGTACTCTTTTCGTAATTTATGCATTTGTATTTTACCTGACTGTAACCTGTAATGTTCACTAGTTTTCATTTGCAGAGCTGACTTTCACATTCATAATTTGATTTATAATCCCTTAACTTGGATTTTTTTAATCCAGAAAATTCAGCAGTTATGTTATGGTTTGCTGGTGGAAACCAGTTTTGTCAACAATAGGCAATATTGTTGCACACCTCTTGGAGATAAGCACTGATAGAGCTGTTATGTTTAACAACTTGCAATCATGGGGACATCTGAAGATTTTTTAATAATTTTTATATGTCAACCACTTCTATTATTTTGTCTGTCTTCATTTGTCTCAGTTATTGCCTTATAAAATGAGTCTCTCACATTTTTGATGTTACTATTTTAGTTTGGATATTTTCTTATATTATTCCTTGTGCTAATCATATATGTAACTGTTAAATATTTCTAAATTATTCTCTTCACTTCAAGCTTTTTTATAGCTTGACATAATGCATTCTCTTTGCGTTGTTTATTTAGGGTAATTCATAAATGCAGATATGTTCTTGAACCATAAAACAAAAGCAGCAGTATGAAGGCCCTCTAGTCAGTGTTGGAATGATGGATATAACTGGCTTGCAAGGTTAGGTATTTTTTAACAGAAATATATGTATGTTTTGGGACATTCAAAATACAGGCAAAGTGACTTCAAGGTTGCATATTGATTGAGCGATGGAGATTAAACCACACAGGCTGTTTTTGGTTTTTTTTTTGTTTTTTTTTCCTTCAGATTCCATTTCACCAAGATAAAATACATTTGTGACAACCACAACCAAGTAATTTAAGAGTATATTTAAATTCAAACAAATGTTTCTAATGCTTAAGAAAGATTGTTTTTTTACTTCATAAGGCAGAATACTTGTTGAAATGCCATTAACTGTAGTCGCTTATGAAGCAGGTAGTATACTTTAATGAAAGACAGTCTGACATGGTGATTAAGGCTTTAGACTTCGGGTTTTGAAGTTGCAAATTCAGATCCCGCTTCTGACCCTGTGTGACCATGAGCAAGTCACTTTATCTGCCTGGGCTCCAGTAGGAAAATCAAAAGAAATGTAACTCTACCTCAAATATTGTTAAGTTGGGTACTCTGGTAAAGACATAAACCAAATAAGTAAATTATAAGAAATGTGCAAACATAGAACCTCTGTGTGGATTGTGTTTTATAGACCTTGATGTTGACTTTTCTTGGACAGTTTGTCACATAAGTTGCTTGGTATGTAGATTTGCAGTTTATGAATATTTTTGTCTCATTGTCTTCAGAAATAATGCAAATTGATTTTAATAGCTTTATATCCGTCTGTTAAAAAAATGTAATCTTGTTCCTTTCTAAATGGTTTTGGACTCTGATTGGTACGTACTGATGTTATCAAATTTTATTAGTCTTCTGGTATAATGGATTCAATCATTTTTAAATATTAAGATTTGTAGATTTATACACTGCCATTGCTTTTAGATGCTCCTCAATAATCATCTCATATTTATTTTTCCTTGCTTGTTTTTTGTAACAGACTTTTGGTGGAATTTGCAAACATCAGTCTGAACCTATTTGGAACCAAAACTTTTTTTGTTAATGAAACAAGATCACAGTTTGTTTGTTTTTTTGTTTTTTTTTTGTTTTGTTTTGTTTTTATCTCATCATCAAATGATACACAGGTATAAAATCAGTTATCATTATGGTAGAAGCTTATATTACGTAAGCAATTTTGATTAGATGGTCTGGGAATTTTTATTTGTAATCAATCAATCTTTTTCACAGCTGAGCCTAAAAATGAAAATTATAAACCATTAAAAGTGGAATTTTATAAACTGAAATGTCATCAATTTCTAAGTAGTCCTTCTGCTGTTTTCAGTACTTGGTTGAACCACAGCTCACAGTTACAACATCAAGTAATCAATTTGGACGAGTCACTGCTAATTTTCAATAATGGTGATAGTGAAAGACTTGCCTATACAAATGCTGAGCCTTTTCATATACAGCCAATATGTCCTCTTCTCACATCTTAAAAAGTTTACATGTGTGATTTAAGGAATAATTTTAACTTGTGAGTGGGCCCTTTGATGGACTGTTTTCTGTCTTGCACCAATTGCTAGAATTGGCCTTGGCTCCTTGCAAAGCTAAAATGGAGAAGGCTGGCTCAGAAAAGTTAATTAAAAGGTCTGCAAGGACAGGTAGCTCTATTATGCAACATAAATGAACAAAATGTTGTGGAGGCATTGCTGTTTCACAAGTCTGTCTTGAAGGTGCTGGAGGAGAAAAGTGTCAAGTTAAACTTCAGTCTTCCATCACTTTTCCAAAGCTATGTTTTCTACACGTAGTTTGCTATCAGTCATCAAGGCGGGGTTCCCTGATTTGGAAACCATTATCATAAAAAAACACTCTACTGTCTTTGTTTTACATCTCACTTGTTTGGTTGGTTGCATTATTTTATGATGTAATATATAGTCTTGTGTAATTTTGTTAATAGTCTCATCCTGTAATGCTTGATACTAAGCTGCTTGTGTTTTTCTGTGATGTTTTAAATAATTCCGTTGTCTGTGATGCATATTCCCTGAAGCAAAGTCACCTGTGTGGATGAAATATTCCATACCAACTTCACCACACTCATCAGTCTGATGAGATCTCAATCTGAGCAGGTGCCGTACCAGGATGTTAAGGACCGCATTAAAATGGACTTCATTCTGCACCTTTTGAAATTGGTGAGCATAGATGGAGACCTACTTGGGTGCTTATTGAAGTGAAAGCTTTTTTTGACAATAGCCAAAATGTTTTACCTATTTCTGGTTATCACTTATTATAACTCCAAGAAAATGTAATGCTTCTGACCTTTTAAGGATCCTTAAATTGTAAAACTTGATCCTTGACTTTAACATTAAGGGGGGATTTTTATCCTTGCTACCCTGTTGTTTGCCTTTCCTACAGCTGTATTGACATGTTTACAGTCAATTTTGTAGTTGTACCTTTTCTTTATTATTTATTGCAATTCCATAAACACAAGCTTCTTTCTAGTTATTGGAGCCTGCACTTCATTGTTCCACCACCAAGTTTCTCTTCTTGTTTGTGGCCTACCTCTGGTGAAACCAGACAGAGACAACTTTTTTCGGATTTTGGTTCTGTACATTACCACAATGAATTTTAAATGAAACAACTCAGATGCAGTTGAAGTGCAGACTTTCAGCTTTAATTCAGTGGGTTGAACAAAAAGATTGCATAAAATGTGAGGCAACTAAAGCATTTTTTAACACAATCCATTTATTTCAGGGGCCCAAAAGTAATTGGACAAATGAAATAACTGGAAATAAAATGTTCATTTCTAATACTTGGTTGAAAACCCTTTGCTGGCAATGACAGCCTGAAGTCTTGAACTCATGGACATCACCAGATGCTGGGTTTCCTCCTTTTTATTGCTCTTCCAGGCCTTTACTGCAGCGGCTTTCAGTTGCTGTTTGTTTGTGGGCCTTTCTGTCTGAAGTTTAGTCTTCAACAAGTGAAATGCCTGCTCAATGTGGTTAAGATCAGGTGACTGACTTGGCCATTCAAGAATTTTCCACTTCTTTGCTTTAATTAACTCCTGGGTTGCTTTGGCTGTATGTTTTGGGTCATTGTCCATCTGTATCATGAAACGCTGCCCAATCAATTTGACTGCATTTAGCTGGATTTGAGCAGACAGTATGTCTCTGAACACCTCAGAATTCATTCGGCTGCTTCTGTCCTGTGTCACATCATCAATAAACACTAGTGTCCCAGTGCCACTGGCAGCCATGCACGCCCAAGCCATCACACTGCCTCCACCGTGTTTTACAGATGATGTGGTATGCTTTGGATAATGAGCTGTTCCATGCCTTCTCCATACTTTTTTCTTGCCATCATTCTGGTAGAGGTTGATCTTGGTTTCATCTGTCCAAAGAATGTTTTTCCAGAACTGTGCTGGCTTTTTTAGATGTTCTTTAGCAAAGTCCAATCTAGCCTTTCTATTCTTGAGGCTTATGAGTGGCTTGCACCTTGCAGTGCACCCTCTGTATTTACTTTCATGCAGTCTTCTCTTTATGGTAGACTTGGATATCGATACGCCGACCCCTGGAGAGTGTTGTTCACTTGGTTGGCTGTTGTGAAGGGGTTTCTCTTCACCATGGAAATGATTCTGTGATCATCCACCACTGTTGTCTTCCATGGACGTCCAGGTCTTTTTCCGTTGCTGAGTTCAACAGTGTTTGCTTTCTTTCTCAGGATATACCAAACTGTAGATTTTGCCACTCGTAATATTGTAGCAATTTCTCGGATGTTTTTTTTTTTTTCTGTTTTCGCAGCTTAAGGATGGCTTCTTTCACCTGCATGGAGAGCTCCTTTGACCGCATGTTGTCTGTTCACAGCAACATCTTCCACATGCAAGCACCACACCTCAAATCAACTCCAGGCCTTTTATCTGCTTGATTGATAATGACATAATGACGGACTTGGACACACCTAACCATGAAATAGCCTTTGAGGCAATTGTCCAATTACTTTTGAGTCCCTAAAATAAAGGGATTGTGTTAAAAAAAATACTTTAGTTGCCTCACATTTTTTTGTTCAACCCACTGAATTAAAGCTGAAAGTTGTTTCATTTAAAATTTATTGTGGTAATGTACAGAACCAAAATTATAAAGAAGTTGTCTTTGTCCAAATATTTATGGACCAGAGGCTACTAAAGAACCAAAACAGCACATGTATAGTTTGATTTCATGCTAGGGAGAAGAACAGTTAATGTCATCTTTATTGAAAGGCAGTTACAAGAGAAGATATTGGGAGGTCATAAAAAGAACCTCTGGGCTTTTGTTGACATAGAAAAGCCCATTGATCACATACCTAGGTGATATAACACAGCTTGAGAAAGAAAGCAGTAGCTAACGAAAATACAAATAATCAATGCCATGTACCATAACACCACAGCTTGTGTCACATGAGAGTCAGTTCGGAATCAAAGTAGGTCCCAACTTGGTCACCTACGCTTCATAAAAATGATGACTGCCTTCAGACAAACTGTTTAAGAAGACCTACAATTGGATGACAAAATGCAGATGACGTAGTAACTTCAGGTTTGAATTATCTGGAAGGTGAAGTCTTAAATGTAACTGCTGACGTAACTGAAGTGATGGTGCCTCTTACAGATCATTGACAGATGAGAAAACCAACTAAAGCAACAAACTTGGGTCAATCCTGAAAGAAAATGGTGGATGTGGTAAAGAAGTAGAAAAAGGAATTCAAGTGGAAAGAGATCAACTGTAGTGATTTGTGATAAAAAGAGAGTACAGTACCTGAAAACTTAACTTGCTAAGTGTCTAATGTCAATGTGACTTCTCAGAATCATCTCATGGAAATAAATTCTGACGTCTAAAGAGATTAATTCTCTGATGCTGGTCATCCTATATCACTATGGAACTAAGTGCCTATTTTGGAGATTTTGGGCCGCATGTGTAAGGACTAGGAAGAAAATTATTTCTCTGACCATGTTTTGTGTCTTTCCTCAATGACACTGGTCCACATGTGCGATACCTAATGTATAATGTGCCCTGTGTATATTGGAGCCTAAACACTGATTATAATATAATGCTATGCAGAGCAAATTGTTCTTGATTAGACTTCTTATGTATGGCCAGAACTGATGTGAAATAACATGTGATCGTCAAGGCCTGTGAGAAATGTATGGAGATCCTGTTCTCTGGGCTTCAGTCATGTATATGAGAATGTCCACGTGATGCCACCGTTTGCTGTCTAATATGTTATTTGAGGGGTTTTTTTTTTAAGCTTATCTGGTAATAGGCTTTGCTCTTCCACATTGGGATGAGGTATTGTGATTGTATGAATCAACCTCTACTATGCTTACACCAGCTTACAGTATACTCTGTCCAATGTAAAACACCTATATGTTTTGTTTTAACTGAGTGTGCAGTGTAAATTGCTTCATTAGCACTAGAACCACACCTGTATAGAGGAAACTCCCAATTTGTCTATTTTGACCTCTTAAAAAAAGTTAGGCTCTACAGCAGGGCACACATAACTTTTCAACTGCTGTCCAACTGCTGAGCCCTTCACTAAAGCGGGAAGTGCAGCTGCTGTCTCACATAATATTGCTCACCATATTGTGTGTAGAACTTCATACACTTGTTTTCCCACGCTGCCTGTGGAACTGGAGAATGGGCTTCTATTGGATTGTGTTATGACACATTCTCCGTTTCACAATGCTCCTTAAAGAGTCCCTCAGGAGGAATCCATGTCTTGCCTCATTAGTTCCTGTTTGCCGGTGGTGAATTGAGCCTAACTTCCTGCAAAAGCAATTACCTCACACATAGGGAAAGAATATTGGGAATGTCCCCTCCCTAAGTGACCTGGGCATGAGCCGAAGGGCAGGATACTCACTGGCACATTTTTATGTTAGCATAGGAGATTTTAAGCATGATATTTTAATGGGTTCTTATAAAGTATACTACCCCTTGTTGGAATTCATCAGAAAATGTTGTGCAAGAAAACTAACATTGGGGGGATAAAATACACAATGATGGATGCACACAGAAGTACATGGTAAACTGCTCAAATAATGTTTAAGAACTGTATGTGTGTATATACATATATAGTGGTGGAAGGCCAGGGCCCTTACCTGGCTAGGACATCTTCATAAAGAAGGACTGGGGGAGAGAGCGTTCACAGAGCATTAGCCTCTCTAGAAAGCTAGAAGGCAGCCACCTCCCACAAGGCTTCACTGGAGATGGAGTTTGGTACAGCCTTGTTGGGTTCCATGGGTGCCACAAGGGAGTTCTGCAGGGGCTATATATCTGCGGTGGGCTGGCGCCCTGCCCAGGGTTTGTTTCCTGCCTTGCACCCTGCCCTGTGTTGGCTGAGATTGGCTCCAGCAGACCCCCATGACCCTGTAGTTAGGATATACCGAGTTGGACAATGGATGGAGATATATATATATATATATATATATATATATATATATATATATATATATATATATATATATATATATAGGGCATTCAGAGCCCTTCACTTTCTGCACACTTTATTGTCCTGTAGATTTGATTTTACATGGGTACATTTGTCATTTTTGCCCGTCAATCTGCACTCAGTAAATTATAATGACATACTGTATGATGAGGTGATACTCAAAACATTCCTGCACAGTCACTGGAGTTTGCATATCCTCAGCTTCATCTGCGGGAATCAGGAAATAGGAAAGGATGGTTGCTTGGTAACAAGTGTTGTGTTACCGTTTTAGTGCATTTTCCTGCAGAGTAATGGGTATGATTGTACATTTTGGTGCATCTTAATGCAAAATGCATACCATGTTGGCTTCCATGAACCACAGTCCCTTGGGTTTCTGTGGGAGCTTACTCCAAGCAGTCTTTCTTACTCCTTGGAGTGCTAAGAAGAAGTAATCCCACTCCCCCACCTTGAGCGCCAACCATGCACTCCTACTCCTACTTCCAGTCTGAGCACCAAGAGTCTCTTAAGAGGTTTGAACCTTCCTTCATTCTATCCCACTCTTTTTATAACCACGCAGATGCGCTGGCACTGATTATAGCCTCCGGAGCACTAACAAAACAATCTACTGAACTGCACAGGAATGCACGATCTGCCAATTGCCCCCATCAGCCTCCGGAGATACTCTGCCATGGGCACCTGCCACCCCTCTGAATCTGAGCACACTATTTATTTATTTATTTTTAACTTTTTAAAAACCTCTGATTTCACAGGAATCAATTTGTTCTTGTATAACACTTCGGGTTATGATTGATTTTTTATCCGGATTGTTTTATCGCTGCCATTTTTACACCACTATTGTTGATCCTTATTGCTAGGACCGTCCTGGAGTGGTCCTGTCCGCACAGGTTGTGCTATTGACAATCATGACTCGGCTGAATAAAAGGTCCTTGAAGGGTATACATCTTCATCCGATTACATGGATTCCAATATCCTTCAATCATTTTGAAAAATGTTCTTTGCTTTGGTTCTCTGGTTCTTGAACTCTCTGGAGTCCTCTCTTTGTTTTTTTTTTTTTTGTTGACTACTTCCTTTTTTTCTAATCACCCCCTAAAATCTGCTGTGCACTGAGCATAACACTTCAGACTTTCTCTAGTGCTGCTATGTCTTTGTTGTAACATGAAGACCAAATGTGCACACACAACTCCAGGCAAGGCCTCATTAGTCCATTATATACCTTAACTATAATCTTCTTTGACTTGTACTCCACAGATCGTGATATACAGCCTAACATTTACCTGGAGGTCAATAGTGACCAGTCCACTATGACTCCTAAATCCTTCTCATTAGAGGTACTTTAGGTTCAGACGTGCCCTTATGCATTCATATCTAACATTTCTACTTTTTACATGTACAATTACTTTCCTTAAATTTAATCTGCCTAAGCCTGCATTCTGTCCTGGTTCTTCCGTAGCAATGTTGATGATTCTGCATCATCTGCCCTTCAGCATACTTTGGTACCATCTGAAAACTTAACCATTTTATTTATTATATTGTTGTTGAGATTGTTTAGCTGTCACACATATGTGTCTGAGGGACAACTTCAGAGCTCAGCCAAGGTATTAATACCCCACTGGGACAAGAGGAGGAGCCTCTGCCAACAGTGTTGACCTTGTTGTCTTCCTCAACAGTAAGAAGACGTCAATTGAGGGCAATTAACCCCAACCCTTCCACCCAGACTGCTGTAAAAGTCTGACGCTTCCAAAGGAGGGCATCTCATTTGGACCCAGCCAAACCAAAATGATGGTGCACTGAGATCCTTACCTGCTCAGAAGAGCCATTGCTTTGAAAAGCTGTGAAGGCTACTTTATGTTCTGTTTCGTGCCCATGAGTGCCTATTTTATAGTTTACTGACACAAAATGAAAAGGGGCAACCCTGCTGCCACCCCAACACTATCTATGGGCTCCTGTACTCTTTCTGTGCTTTGCAGAGTGGAGGCAGAACCTTTGCATTGGTTCATCAGAGATGTGTTCTGCTCCTACTCTGTTCAGTGCTTGCATGAACTGGGTGTTGGGTAGGGTCGTGGGGTCCAGCGGCTCTGGCCCATCTGTTGGTGAAGAAAGATTCACTGATCTTGACTTTGCCAATGTTGCTGTGATCTTCACGAAGTCAATGGAGGTTCAGATCTGGGCTCTCGATAGATTGAGCGAAGAGTCTGAGGGTTTAGGCTTGCAAGCGTCCTGGATAAAAACCAAGCTCCAGGCCTTTAATGACCTCTTGGGCACAGCCATCAGCAGTGTGTCTGTCTGCAGAGAGAGTGTTGCCCTTGTCGAGAGGTTGTCTCTGGTGACTCTTTCTATGAAGTCAGAAGATGGATTGGGAGATCTTGAGGGGGGGGGGACATGAGGTCTCTGGAAAGGGGTGTGTGGCGTTCCCAATATCTATGCAAAAGGATGAAAGTCCGACTCTTTACAGCCCTGATGCTTCCTGTTTTGCTACATGGTTGCAACACATTGGAGCTATCCAGTGACCTGAGATGAAGATTGGACTCCTTTGGTGCTGTGCCTCTTCAGAGAGGCTTTGGGTCAAATGAGTGGTTGCTCACAGAGTCCCGAATGAGGCACATTTCCTGCATTGTGAAGGAGCGTCAGTTATGGCACTACGGCCAAGTGTTGTGATTCCCTGAGGGTGATCCAGCTCATAGGATCCTCATTGCTGAGGACTCGAGCAGCTGGAACAGGCCAAGGGGTCGCTCACATAACACCTGCCTGCAGCAGATACGTGGTAATTTCAAGAGGGTGGGTCTGAACCACCAACTGGGATCCCAAGCTGTTTAGTTGCGTAGTGAGTGCAGCAACGTGCTGTACCAGTGCATGCCCCCCCAACCTGTACTCCTTCCACACATCCACAATGTATATTAAAAAGAGAATAGAAACTATGGTGCACACTTTCAAAGATTCTAAGTAAACTAAAGATTGACAACACAACGTATTCACGATAAAGTTAGTAAATTCAACTTTTACATACATCACAGAGTGCAGAAAACTGGAAGACATCTCAGATGAAGCAGGGGGCTGCTTTCATGAGAAACAGGAAAGGAAAGGTGCTGGAATCTGGAAAGGACAATGGAATATGCCTTACCCTTTACCGACTGATAGTTTCATTAAAATAGCAGACTTATTAAGAAGGTTTTAGTCTTGCTGAAAATCATACGTGGACCATTCCCCTATCCCCGTCACTCCCCCCAAAACTCGCATGGAAAACAGAAAAAAATAAAAGATGTGCAGCGGCCTCTTTGTAGATTATATCAGAGGAAGCAAGAAACAGCAGCTGTGACTCTGTCCGGCACAATTGCCCTGTTCAGGATGGAGACCCCCAGAGACAGATCATGGCATGCTAGCAGGCTGATTACTCGTAGATCATTTTCATACCGTCACCCTTTCCCCCAGGTCAGCATAGCCCTCCCCAAACACACACACACACATGGGCACCTGTCGCTGTTTCTGCTCAAGACTGCATATATGCATTTTAAAACATGCCAGACTACTGGAGATAAATGCGGCTGTGTCATTGTCTGACCTAATTACAAAGAGCCAGAAAGCGCTTGTACCTCTAGTGTCGCTGGGCTGGCCGAGGGTACCGGAGTGTGACATTTTAAAACATTAAGAGAAACGGGGCTTCAAATCCTCTGCTTGATTTTTGCCCATGTAGTCTACCCTAACAGCAGACTCCCTTTTGGCTTTTACAAAGCAGATTTCACGTGTTATTTCTTTCCCAGGATCTGTTTTGAAACAGGGGGGTCTGATTGCCAGGCTTTGAAACAGGTGGTCTGCATAATCACATGAAATGAGAAGAGTGTATGAAGTCGTGTAGATAAAAGGCTGTTGTCTCCCAGTCTAGAATGCCATTGTATTGTCCCGTGCCCTGAGGTAGCGGACGATATCCCCATAACAATGCTGAACTCCTAACCACCCATCTTTAAGGTTTGCTCATCTATGGATACGTTTGTGAAGAGGGCTTGAAAAGAAAACAAAGCAATGAAGACAAAATATATTGACATCTTTACTGGCTGAATGTACAAATTGAAATCCTCCAGTGCCCAAAATTAAATTAAAGTTACTATGTGAAGATGGCTTATAGCGTTTTTGAAGGAGGTATGAGCTGCCCTGGTATAAGACTGCAGTTCATATAAGCAATTGTCACTTTTAATACTTTCATAGTCATTGACTGTTGTGTTGTGCAGTTCAGTAAAATTACTACTAGAATTGTAATTCTTAGAAAATCAGTTACACTCTGGTTCTTTAATGGCACTTTAGTGGGTTGTGTGATTCCTCGTTGAGCTGTTGCTTGACAAAAATATAATTTAATTCTGAGGAAGATGTTTTGCATGTGAAGCTGGTCCTTTGGGCTTGGAAAATGTTCTTAATATGTGGACAAGACAGAAGTTTATAAAGTATGGAAGGTTACCTAACAGATCTAGAAAGCCCAAACCTAGCCTCTGTTATTGTATCCTTTTAAAATCAGGATCCCATTAATACTAATCTGTTACCATGTATTTATGGCGTGGATGGGTCGAAAAAGTGTTAGGGTTCCAGCTGGGACAGCCTTTTTTAATTCCAAAGAGTTGCAAATCAAAATTGGTGTACAAGAGCACAAAACAACAATGCAGTCTTCTTGGCTTCTTAAGGTTGCTGTCGTTTGAGAGCCGGTCTTTCACAGGGAGCTCTGTTCCTTTGACAAGTCTGGGTCCAAATGAGATGCCGACACCTAAATGTGTCAGGTTTGGGCTGGAAGTGGTGAAGTCAGTAGTCCTGAAGGACATCTTCTCACTGCAGCAGAGGGGAGAAAAGATGAGACTGTCAGAGACAGCACTGTCCCGCAACTCGGTGAGGTATTATGTACTGATTTAGACGAGAACAGGCCATTCAGCCCAACAAAGCTTGCCAGTCCTGTCCACTTAATTCTTCCAAAATAACATCAAGTCGACTGTCTGTCACACTACGTGGTAACATATTCTATCTGTCTATGATTCTCTAGGTAAAACAAACAAAAAAAAAATATTCATAATGTTTATGCAATCAAACATGTGTGCATGCATGACAATGGATGTTTATGGAGCCTGTTACTGATCTAAATAAATGGTTCTTTTTGGAACCTTCACTTAAATGCCTCTTTTGGAAACCCGAAATGGTTCCTCTATGGCATTGCTCTGAAGTACCACTCTTTCACTTTTATTTCTAAGAGCATTCCTGCTAGTGCCCTCCCTCACCTTTTATTTGCTGCTTTTTCTATTCTAGAGTTCTCCTGATCAGGAAGCAAAAATGGCAGGTGTAAGGCAGTAGCCTGCTGGGGTGGGACGCCAGCCACTGCAAACAAACGTGGATAACTGAAACTCACCCTGGTTTATCATATTTGAACTGATTTGACTTCTTACAGAAGCTTCAAATGTATCTGAAAGCAAAGCTACGCTGATAATTACATAAACTCTCAAAATTGTGCAAGGTACTAACTCAAATAGAATGAAAAAAAACAGCTGGCTGTTTTCATTAGTATTGTTCTGCAATTTGGATTGTGCTGTTAAATTGGAAATGACTTCGGCTCCAAATGTGCCTGGAAATTCTTCAGTAGTGAGCCACATGGGGCCCTGAAGCTCATGACTTCCAGAATATACACACAGTAAATAGAGTATGAAGTGAGAGCGGCCATCTGCCTGACCCAACAACAGCACTAGTTCAGTGACTATATAATAATCATAAATGTCTGTCCAAGAATATTCTATAATACATCTTCATACAAGATACATTATGTAGCTCAAATTGCTTTGAAAGAAGTTAGATAAAAACATTTCAACAAAATGAAATACAAAAAATAACAAATAAAATAATACAATGCATAAATACAAACTCACATAATACAACTGCATGTTTTGATTCTGGTAAACTTACATAATTATACTGCACCACTCTTTTCATTCAGTTTTAATGGTCTGTGTTAGTGGAATCAGGAACAGTTACAGTATGATTCAAAACGTTTATTCTAGAAGTCCACAAACAAATCTGTCCCACAGTGCTCAGTTAAGTATAGGATGGTACAGACCACCCTGTCACCTGGACCTGAGACAACCTGTTGCAAGGTTCCCGAGACTCAGCGCGGAAAGTGTTGGAGCAACATTAAGTATTTTTTGCATTGCTTTATTATCTACGGTAGCCATTGTTGGTTGAAAAAACATTTGTTATACTGAGATTTATGTTTTATTAAAATGAGATTTTGTTGAACATGATGTTCTATAGATGTTTGTCTGAGCCCACAAAAAGTATTTGGTGTTCTGAAAATTTTGCTACTTTGGTATTCGCTATAGTAGGATTTAACCTGCAGTTAGGTAGATGTAAATGGTGCTACGTAATAGATAGCCAGATGGATAGAAATGAACGACATTATGTCAAATAAGGAAAGACAGACAGTAAAATAGCTGTGAAAGGCACTATAATAATAGGTAGACATATATGAAAGGCACTATATAAGATAGACTTATATGAAAGGCAATATATACGATATTAATATGTAAATATAAATGTAAGGCAGGATAATATAGATAGATGGATAGATAAATAGATAGATTGATAGATAGATAGATAGTTAGATAGATTAGTGTTTTGATATTCAAAATGAATTTAGACCACTTGGCAGAGATCTGTTTTTAATTTGACATTAAAGAGAATTTTCCTGTTGATCAATGTAAAAAAAAAGCCAAATTAAATTAACTGTGATTCAAGATCTATCTATCTATCTATCTATCTATCTATCTATCTAGGGTGCTATCTATCTATCTATCTATCATATAGTGCCTTTCTATCTATCTATCTATCTATCTATCATCTATCTATCTATCTATCTATCTATCTATCTATCTATCTATCATATAGTGCCTTTCTAATCTATCTATCTATCTATCTATCTATCTATCTATCTATCTATCTATCTATCTATCTATCTATCTATCTATCTATCTATCTATTATATAGTGTCTTATCTATCTATCTATCTATCTATTATAGGGTGCCTTTCCTATCTATCTATCTGTCTGTAATTAAAACCAGTTAATTTAGGTCAGTCCTCCCTGTGTGGAGTTTGCATGTTCTCCCCGTGTCTACATGGGTTTCCTCCTGGCACTCTGGTTTCCTCCCACAGTCCAAAGACATGCAGGTTAGGTGGACTGGCGTTTCTAAATTGTCCCTAGTGTGTGCTTGGTGTGTGTGTGTGTGTGCCCTGCGGTGGGTTGGCACCCTGCCCGGGATTCATTCCTGCCTTGCGCCCTGTGTTGGCTGGGGTTGGCTCCAGCAGACCCCTGTGACCCTGTGTTCGGATTCAGCGGGTTGGAAAATGGATGGATGGATAATTTAGGTCAGGGTCATGGGAGCCAGCAGTTGTCCTTGGGCACAAAGCAGTCAAACCTGGATAAGTTGCAGACATTTTTGAACATTAAACAGTGTTATTTCCGTTCAACGATGTCTTATTTCTCTGCTCTACTTGAACTGTAAAGCTTCCTGAGATGCAGTCTCTACTGTAGTAAGTGTCTGCTCTCAGCGGTGCTCCTGGTAGTTTGTGGCACACTGCAGATGCACAGAGCCGGCTGGCTGAGTCGCTAAGGTATTCATATGTAAGGCAGAAGACTGCCGGCCCAGTCCTACCACTCAGTCCATTTGGTAGTTTAAGTGACTCACTTCAGTATTTCAACTTCCGAAATCCAGAGAAATGTGTAACATTACAACTGGGATTTGAATAAAGGCACAAGCTAAAAAAAATAAATGTAAATATGAACCGAAGAGTTTGCTCTTTCCCAATGTTGACCGAGAGTGATAAAGGTCCCGTGATGCTTGTTTTCATGTTGGAGCTGTGCCACTGTTTGGAATAGTTCACCTCAAAATGCAGAAACTTACTGTAGATGTTATAAATGCAGTAAAACAGGGAGAGATAAGCAAAGTGTCCCGAGACGTCTTTCCCAAACACAGTTTCCTTATATACACTGGGGTACTTCTAGAAACAATACATTTCAAAACAGATGACGCAAGTGCAGATTACGCCATGTCAGCAGCTGATGGTCTGTATGTCAAAGGTAAGCCATAGCTTCATATTGAAAACTGGGCCGTATTATAAGAAGACAACAATGGTGAAATATGTGACTTAACAAGTGCCTTGGAGGAAAAGAACATAAATCTGTACAGCAAAAAGTACCTTCTAAATACATCTTGGTTAAGCAAGACATTGTAGTCATTTTGTAAACACATCTGCCAAGAAATGGCAGAAATGGTTTCAGTTTGAAAGCAGGTTAGCTTATAATTCAAAGGTGAGTTTGAACAAAAAACACAAAGAAACCTCTGTGACCTGCAAGGTGCCAAGTTTGTGACTTCTGCTCTGTAGTGTGATTTATGAAGTGCTAATAAAGCCTGAATGAAAGATGTCCCGCTCATGGAATCCACATTCATTTCTTTTATCGCCAGACTGGCACCTGCCTAATTTGTACCCTGCCTTATCAGCGAGCTTTTCAGGATAGGCTCTTGTCCTGGCAATTATGCAAATAAGCAATTCTGAAGTAAGGGGAAGGATCTGCGCGGGTATCTGTTGGGCCCTTGAGCAAGTCTCTTAACTTGAAAATGTCTCTGGAGTGATGTACAATGGCTGACCCTACACTCTGACCCCCAAAGGTCACGTGAAAAGGCAATTTCCAGTCTGGGATTAATAAAGAATATCAAATAAACTGTACAGAAATTGATTTTAGTCAAACTATACCATGTATAGATAAGCAGAATGCCATGATGAGGACGTATTTCAGGGTCTTATTGTTTGTTTCTTATTAGACGCAATTTGAGAAACCATTGTTAGGGTTGTGTTCCATGTTTCTATGGCTGTGGTTTCTGGGGTCAGTCATTTTGATCCAATTTTTTATCCTGACTGGCAGGAACCCAATAACCAGTTTTGAGAGATGAACTGGGAGATGCGTATAAAAGGCAAAACAAAACAAATAAAATATATACAAAGCGACCAAAACCCAGACGAGTGGCAAGAATCAAAATTTATTAATCAGGCAAGAAGTCAAAACTGGGTAAGGCATGAGTATCAATAACAAAGAGAAAGTTTCTATTTATGTTTAAAGGATTATCTGCAGATCAGATAAGGTTTGGTGCAAGCACTGGCCTTTCATCCCATCATGCCGGTGAACTCGAGGTCACAAAACTGGAGACCATGCCCCTAAACCCTGGGATACGACCCTAGCAGTGGTTACACAAAATACCGTCTAATAAGAAAAAGCAGTAAGACCCTAAAATTCAGCCCTGATCTTGATAGACAGACAGTTTCACCCGGGTGGCAGCTTGGGTTGGTTCATGGGTACCAACAGGGCTGGCTCTACCGCGTAGGTGAACTAGGCAGTCACCTAGGGTGCCAAAGCTTTTTGGAGGCTGCATTTTGTCAGACATACACATATCTGTGAGACCCTAATGGAGAACACATATGATTCACGCTAAACCCCAAGTGGGATCCCCCCTTCGGCTCTGCGATCTGACAGCCAGTGGTTTGGACTTGAGATTTTCACTTTTACCAAGGGCAGTAAATGGCTAGGGCCGGCACTGGTGCAAAGTTAAGTCCTGCAGGGTGCCACATCAGTAAGTTTACATAATAGTTAGCCCCCCTTATGATGAGTGACAATTTAATTTCATTTACTTTATAATAATAGGTAGACAGATATGAAAGGCACTATATAAGATAGACATATATGAAAGGCAATATATACGATATTAATATGTAAATGTAAGGCAGGATAAGATAGATAGATAGATAGATAGATAGATAGATAGATAGATAGATAGATAGATAGCACTATATGATAGATAGATAGATAGATAGATAGATAGAGATAGATAGATAGATAGATAGGAAAGGCACTATATGATAGATAGATAGATAGATAGATAGATAGATAGATTAGTGTTTTGATATTCAAAATGAATTTAGACCACTTGGCAGAGATCTGTTTTTAATTTGACATTAAAGATAATTTTCCTGTTGATCAATGTAAAAAAAAAGCCAAATTAAATTAACTGTGATTCAAGATTTATCTATCTATCTATCTATCTATCTATCTATCTATCTATCTATCTATCTATCATATAGTGCCTTTCATCTATCTATCTATCTATATCTATCTATCTATTATATAGGGCCTTTCACTCTATCTATCTATCTATCTATCTATCTATCTATCTATCTATCTATCTATCTATCTATCTATCTATCTATCTATCTATTATATAGGGCCTTTCACTCTATCTATCTATCTATCTATCTATCTATCTATCTATCTATCTATCTATCTATCTATCTATCTATCTATCTATCTATCTTTCTCGGTAAAGCCATCTGTGCTCTTCATGATTATTGTAGGAAACACTGAACTGATCATCATTTATTTGAACAACAATAATAGCCTAATAAATGATAAACTGGAGAAGACTCAGTCAGGAGGGAGCAGTTGTCTGTGGTCATCATTCCCTTTTTGCGGGGTGTCTTGCTGTTGCCTCTCCAGTGCACCTGCAGTCACCTTCATTTGCACCACAATAGCTTAGGGTGCCTAACTGGACAGAGTGATCTCCATGAAGCTTCATTGACTTGGTGTTAGACTGAAATGATTAAATGTTCCCTTCATTTTTGAGCAGTGCAACTACATATGCTAGTAGTGTACATAAAATATGTTTTTTAATACCATTTCACAATATAATGTGGCTGACATTGCTTTCATAGACCGCAGATTCCAACTCAAGTGATGAGGACTTTCATCTGTGCTGTTGTTAGTTGTTGTTGGATGTGGATTGTATTTTAAATTCCTTAAACATACATTTTTTTCCAAGGAGTAATGGTTGGATATTTAAAATTTGTGCTGCCTTCTCAAGCTAAAATTGTTAGCAGCATGTAAGCATGTAGATAGTGGACCAGTGGCACTTTGCTTATAAGTGACAGTGCCAGAGAAACACATTGAATTACAATAATCCTCAGATAATGCAGCCGTGTGCTTGTTGTTAGCGTAAGTGTAAAAACACTGAATGCATATTTAATCACTATAGTGAAACCATTCATCCACTTTCTAACCCGCTGAATCCGAACACAGGGTCACAGGGGTCTGCTGGAGCCAATCCCAGCCAACACCGGGCACAAGGCAGGAACCAATCCTGGGCAGGGTGCCAACCCACCGCAGGACACACACAAACACCAAGCACACTAGGGCCAATTTAGAAACACCAATCCACCTAACCTGCATGTCTTTGGATTGTGGGAGGAAACCAGAGCGCCCGGAGAAAACCCACGCAGACACGGGGAGAACATGCAAACTCCACAAAGGGAGAACCCAGGAAGCGAACCCGGCTCTCCTAACTGCGAGGTAGCAGCGCTACCACTGCGCCACTGTGCCGCCATAGTGAAACCATCTTTTATATATTTCTAAATATGTTGGGCCGATTTTATTTTCCACTTTTACGAATATGAACATCATCATCGATTCAAGGACCAGGAGACGTGAGCTGCTGTGTCTGAGGTTCACATAAGATGGCGTGAAACTGCAGAGATGAGCTCAGGATGTTGCAGCTGCAGAAGCACGTACTGCTACCATGTAATGTGACCCACCTCTGCATTTGTACAGGTAGGGAAGGTGCTTACCTTGTACTGTATATGAATAAATAAATAATACCGTTTACTACCATACTAAATACATAATATAATTATTAGTCAATTGTATAAACAAATATACATCTAATGTCATCCCTTTCTTGTATGGCAATGCCACTCTGCCCACATTTGACCCCCAGCACATCTCATGCCTCAGTGTACGTAACTGTAGGGATTTCACTATTTAGCCATCAACAGTGGCGGTTAAACAAGTAAATGGAAAAAGTACAACAACTATACAGACTGTGGTAACTGCTCTCACAGTAAAAGTGACACGTTAAATTAAATCAGGGTTGAAGTCGTACAGAATGTTTGGTCTGTTTTAAAGTAGATGAGCTTGCAAATTCTCAACGGGAGATTTTAAAATTCCAAAAATGTGTACAGTGTTCTGTATTCAGGATATCTTAACAAAAATGTCACTCTCCCTGAGAAACAAGTGTTTAAATTTTAATAAAATGGGTCAACTGGGAGTCAAGTTGTTTAATATGGACAGACAGACATGACTATTGCAGTAGGTGCTTTTTGAGCTATGTGTGAATATAACTAAAAAGTACACACATGTTTAAGAACAAGAGAGCACTGAGGACAATTTACACTAACACTGGGAAAGCATCCAAACTGCACAAAGATAACTGGAATTGGGACTTGAACCCAGTCGATAGATAGATAGATAGATAGATAGATAGATAGATAGATAGATAGATAGATAGATAGATAGATAGATAGATAGATAGATAGATAGATAGATATGATGATAGATAGATAGATAGATAGATAGATAGATAGGAAAGGCACCCTATAATAGATAGATAGATAGATAGATAGATAGATAGATAGATAGATAGATAGATAGATAGATGTGCCCAGGGCAAATAGGTATTTTTTACTGAAGCTCAATAAATTAATAATAGCATAACCAACACACCAGAATTATTAGAAAGGAAGAAAACATTCTGACTTGGCTAACAACACATGAGCAGTTACAGTCACATTGTGGCACTTATCGTCGACTAAAGGAACACACTGTCCATAATAGATATGTTGGGCCACCAGCCGGGTCACCCCTTGAAATATCTGCAGACTCCCAAAATAAACAGGTGTGTATAAATATAACAAAACACAAAAAGCAGGATAAGACAAGGTAAACTTAGGGTGATTCACTGCTCTGTATGGCGGTCAGGATTCAGGCTGGAGGTCTGTTCTGTGGTCTTCTCTCTCTGGAATGACCTTATAGTGGCCAGATCAGAAGGGCTGGAGTCAGTTTCCCTTATTGGGTGGTTTTGGAGCTGTGGGAGAAAGAAGAGATGATGCTGTCAGCAACAGTACCCACTGATGTCCCAGAATGGTAGTGCTTACCTCTGGAGAGCTGGGAAGGCAAGCCTCAGGTGTGCATATGTGGCATATTATACAGGCATTTTGCCGTTGGTATGGCGGAGCTCCAGCAGCTTTTCTTGACACACATCTGCAGAATAATTAACAAAAAGTCTTCAATGTTAGTGTTTCAGAGTGGATATGCAGCATTATTCATAATTGAAGTCTGCTACCCACAGTACCACTAAGTCACCCTAAAAGGACCAGCTTAATACAAAATGAGAGAACTAGACAGCAGCCTCGTCCATGTGATAAAATCTGTGTCTTGCCCTTTAGAAAAGCAGCACATGTTGAGGTATTTAGAACCACAGACTGAGTGCAATAACCGACAGACAAGAAAAGTAATGACGTGTGTGCCAGTTGAAGGGAACCCTTAGTCTCCAGTCAAATTAAGGGTAAGAATGAAGAGCAGCAGCAGCTTCCTTGGCTATAAAGGAACAGAGCGGGTCACCCATTACAATGTACAGAGGGAGCCAGGCTAATCGTGAGGCCGAGTGATCTGGCCTTCTGTGTGCTTCCTGATTTCAGATGTGCTGCGCTCCTCCTCTGTAACACTGTGCTTGCTTCCCTTATTGCCATGTGGGTGTGGGCTTTCCCACGTTGCTTCTGTTTCATTGTCGTAGTGCATAGAGAATTAGCTACCTTGAGAGAGACCTTTATGAAACTGTAGCTTTACCAAATAAGGTTTAACTGACACAAAACCAAACACCAAGTAAAACGAAAAGAGACTTCAATCAATCAATCAATCAACATTTATTTATATAGCACATATTCATACAAAAAATGTAGCTCAAAGTGCTTTACAAAATGAATAGAAAAATAGAAGACACAATAAAAAATAAACATAAGTCAACATTAATTAACATAGAATAAGAGTAAGGTCCGATGGCCAGGGTGGACAGAAAAAACAAAAAAAAACTCCAAAAGCTGGAGAAAAAAATAAAATCTGTAGGGGTTCCAGACCAAGAGACCGCCCAGGCCCCTCTGGGCAACTTAAAAAAATGGACAAAAGATTACTTAACATATCGTGCTGGTGCTGAACACTGCAAATCAGTTCTTTATCTGAGTACCAGATGCTGCAGATGTAGCAAGCAATTTCAATGAAAATATACACTTTGTATTTTAATGCAATTAAAATGTGTGGTCTTTGATGTAAAAAACCAGGTGGATCTTGTTCAAAAGTTTACATTCATTCACTTATTTGGCTGACACCTTTATCTAAGGCAGCTTACAACATTTATGATAGAACTAGTTACACTTCTTTTGGTGTTCCCATTGGAGCACTGGAAGGTCAAGTGACTCGCTTATGATCCCACAGTGTCAGTTCCAGCATTTGAACCCCCAACTTTAGGGTTTAAAGTCCAAAACCTTAACCACTACACCACACCGCCTGCCTTGTTTGTCATTGAAGTTTGTTATGTTCTTTAAGTACATAATTGCCCATAATAAACCATGAAAATAATATCCAGCTTGATAAAGGGATAAGTGTCTGTGTGTCTGCCTGAGCATCTCTGTCACTCCAACAGATGCCGTGCCACAAACATTAACTCTGTTTGTATAAATCCCATACCAAACAGCATATAAGAGACACATTTGCACTGCATGGTTAACACTGAGGTCTACGTTGATCACTTAGATATCAGACGAGATCGGGCGTGTTCACACTGGTATGGCCATAAACTCAGATTTCAAGCCATCTTAGGCTGGTAGCACAGTGAGTACATATATAAAGTACTATAATGATAAGGTAGTGCTATACAATGTCATAATAATAGTTGGCAAACTGTGCGGTGTTGGCACTTTAAAGCACAGAGCAACACAGAGAAAATGGTGCAGCATTTCTCCAAGGGAATTGAGGGCAAGCACCCCATCAGCTCTTAATTTGTGACTGCCCAGGAGCAGAGTGGTAATCTGGGCACCAGAACGCATCAGTGTTATCATTGACTTACGTCATGAAATCAGATGCCAAAATTAGCGTTTCATTTGGATATCTTGTGATTTGGACTTGTTCCTCTGTTCATACTCTGTGCAGGCCACTCGTGTTGAAGTTGTCGCTCTTCTCAACCTCATCTGATGCTTCGTCACTCCCGTTTCTTTACATTTACATTTATTCGTTTAACAGATGCTTTTGTCCAAAGTGACTTATAAATGAAGTCAACATAATTCAGTCTAGGGGCTGTTTGGGAACAAGTGTGACAGGACTAGGCCACAAAAAATAGATCATCGCAGGTGAAGAGCTCAGAGCAAAACACAAGTGAGTGACACCTCCTTAGTTACCAAAATCTAACAACTGATATCAGTTGGTCATA
The DNA here is from genome assembly GCF_016835505.1 of Polypterus senegalus. NCBI lineage: Eukaryota > Metazoa > Chordata > Cladistia > Polypteriformes > Polypteridae > Polypterus > Polypterus senegalus. Next base: position 30,730,578 of record NC_053164.1, read on the forward strand.
AATTCACCAAGCAGGAGTCTTCAAATGTTTTTTCAAGGCTCTGAAGTTCCAGTGGAGGTGGGCGTCTCATTTTACAAGCTAGAAGCTGCGAATGAAAAGGGTCTGGATTAAAATTTGATATCACGCAGAGGTGGCATCACCAGACGCCATTCATCAGCTGACCAGAGCGATTGAGGAGGAGCACAGGACCTCACTAGTGTCTCCAGATATAAAGGTGCTGACCCTTTGACTACTCTTTAGACAAGCATCAGGGATTTGAATGTAATATGTACCTCTATATGCCATTCCTTAAATCTGTCATCCTCTCCTGATAGCATCTACACCTACCTACCTACATAGCCACATTTACCTGGTGATTTAAGTCTCTTTGTGAGATTTACAGTGGTTTTGGCACACCGGATTAATTTTCAGTTCAACTAATCAAACAGCAGATTTGTGTAACATTAACTAGCCTACTTTAACAAACTTATAAATTAAGTCTGTGTAATAAGGTTAGTTAATGCAAACATTGTAATATATATGTATATATAATATATATATATACAGTCATGGCTGAAATTATTGGCACCATTAGAATTTTCCCAGAAAATCCACCATTTCTGACAGAAAACTGTTGCAATTACAAATGTTTTGGTATACACGTGATTATTTCCTTTATGTCCATTGGAACAACACAAAAAAACAGAGAAAAAAAGCCAAATCTGACATCATGTCACACAGAACTCAAAAACAGGGCTGGACAAAATTATTGGCACCCTCAACTTAATATTTGGTTGCACACCCTTTGGAAAAAATAACTGAAATCCAGCACTTCCTGTAACCATCAACAAGCTTGTTACACCTCTCAACTGGAATTTCCGAGCACTCTTCTTTTGCAAACTGCTCAAGGTCTCTCAGATTTGAAGGTCGCCTTCTCCCAACAGCAATTTTGAGATCTCTCCATAAGTGTTCAATTGGATTTAGATCCAGACTCATTACTGGCCACTTCAGAACTCTCCAGCGCTTTGTCTTCAACCATTTCTGGGTGCTTTTAGAAGTATGTTTGGGGTCATTGTCCTGCTGGAACACCCATGAACTCTGACGCAGACCCAGCTTTCTGACACTGGGCCCTACATTGCGCCCCAGTATCTTTTGGTAGTCTTCAGATTTCATGATGCCTTGCACACAGTCAAGACATTCAGTGCCAGAGACAGCAAAACATCCCCGAAACATCTTAGAACCTCCACCATGTTTGACTGTAGGTACTGTGTTCTTTTCTTCGTAGGCCTCATTCCGTTTTCTGTAAACAGTAGAATGATGAGCTTTACCAAAAACCTCTACTTTGGTCTCATCTGTCCACAAGACGTTCACCCAGAAGGACTTTGGATTCCTCAAGGACATTTTGGTAAACTCCAGTTTGGCTTTTTTGTGTTTCTTTGTCAGCAGTGGGGTCCTCCTGGTTCTCCTGCCATAGCGTTTCATTTTGTTCAGATGTCGACAGATAGTTCGAGCCGACACTTTTACACCCTGAGTCTGCAGAACAGCTTGAATATGTTTTGAAGTTGATTGTAGCTGTTTATTCACCATTCGGACTATCCTTCATTGCTGTCTTTTATTAATTTTTCTCTTCCGTCCACGTCTATGGAGATTAGGTACAGTGCTATGTGTTGTGAACTTCTTAATTATGTTGCACACAGTGGACAAAGGAACATGGAGATCGCTGGAGATGAACTTATAGCCTTGAGATTGTTGATATTTTTCCACAATTTCTGTTCTCAAGTCCTCAGACAATTCTCTGCTCTTCTTTCTGTTCTCCATGCTTAGTGTGGCACACTCAGACACACAACAGGAAGGCTGAGTCAACTTTTCTCCATTTTAACTGGCTACAGGTGTGATTGCTATAGTGCCAGCACCCGTTTCTTGCCACTGGTGAGTTCAAACGAGCATCATATGCTTGAAATGAAACGACTTACCCGCAATTCTGAAAAGGTGCTGATAATTTTGTCTGGCCCATTTTTGGAGTTCTGTGTGACTTGATGTCAGATTTGGCTTTTTTTCTCTGTTTTTTTGTGTTGTTCCAATATAATGTTTTATATATATATATATATATATATATATATATATATATATATATATATATATATATATATATATATATATATATATATATATATATATATATATAATATTTATATATATATATAAAATGTAGATTTAGAGGAACTGGAGCTGAGTTTGGCATTATCATGAGTATTCTTATCTAGAGGCCGTCTTGCAGTAGAGAGACAACCTTAATGCTACAATTCAACTTATGTCTTTGTATTCTACACACCATCATTACCATTTCACTACGCTGACAAAAGCTGACATTAGATATGTGATACTGCACAGAGCAGTCTCAAATATCATTATGAATTCTGCAACAGAACTGATAAAAGGAGTGTGAACATACCTCTAAATAAATAAAAACCTGAACAGGACTTCTCTGTCATCCTCAGGAAGAGGCCTTACCCCAGACAGCCTGGACCCAAACTCTAAAGGCATGCTTCACTCAAAATGAGACTCAGGCTGTTGAAAGCACAAACTCTCAAAATACTCAAAATAGCACAAAAATGCTTTTCAAAGGAGAGGACAACCATAAACCTCTGGTATCAAATAACAAATCATATTGAAGAATCTCAATAGCAAAAATGGCACAAAAAAGGAAAATAAGGTAAAAAGAGGGTTTACCTACAAAAGTACAAAACACAAGGCAAAATCCACCAAACTGAAACAAGAATACATATTTAAAAAAAATAATCCTAGCAGTCCTTACAAAAAATAATTTGCTTTCCGAAAAAATCAATGAATCTCTGCTAGGGGTTCTGTGTGTTCTGGCTACTATGATCCTAAAAAGTGACCTGCCTTTCTGCGCTGAACCCAAAGAGTGCAAGGAATATAGACAAACATAAATACACAATACATATGTAATTACTAAATACAGTAAACCAACATAACAATGTCAACAGAAATTACATAATGCCAAATAACATCTGAAATATAAATAAAAAAAATACAAATGACATTATAAAGAACAAACTTGGCTAAAACATAATTATAACCCAATTCTGAGTGGATTTAGCAAAGCTAAAGTTCATATTCAGAGCAAAGATGGTCTAATTCCTAATACCAGAATTTCTGCAGACTAAGAAAACATTTATTCTGTCTAAGTTTACGAATGAATAGTTTTTCATTATCCATCATTTTATAGCTTTGAAACAATTAATGACACCATTAAAATAATGCAAAGGTTTATTAGGACGTACAGCTTTATGTATGGGAATGAGTGAGAATAAATATATTTTGGAATGTTATCTCCTAATGGCAACAGGTAATGAAACGACTGAAATTAGTCAAGGCACTTAATCCACTGAGACACCATATCTGATAGCAAATGGGAAGAAGTGATTACTGTCCTGTGAACATAAATTTAAAATAATTTGATAAGTTAAAATTCAACAAAAATGGGGAATTATATTCCAATATAATTCTCCAACAGACCAGAGTCATAACAAAAGAATCAGGCATTTAGAAATTCCCAGGAAATGACAGACAGAGATCAGGAAACTTGTACAAGCACTTGAATCTATCATCACACAACTAAATAAAAACATGTCACCTTCCTCCATTCTGTCTTCACAGTTGTCATGTAAGGGTCTGTATTTATGTGTATTGTATGTTTTACCGTAAGTTTTATTGTCATTTTTATGTTTTTTTTCTGTTATTAATTGTGTATTGTCTGTTTAATTGTGCTACCATTCCTTATGTGTGGTGGGTGGAGCCATAAGAGGCGGGGCCACCCTGACATCACTTCCTTTTAGCCCACACGCTGCCTATTTAAAGCCAAAGCTTTTAGGAAGCTAAAATCAGGAGAACATTTCTTTTTGCAATTTGCCTCTCCCAGCTGCTGTCCCCCTGGAAATATCATCACTGGGATGCAAACTTCTGACCTTTGAAAGCAAAGTGTCCAGTTCAGATGTGACTTTTGGCTTGTGAAGAGATTCTGTCAGCCTCGCTCCATGTGCAGTGCAGACTGTTACAACATTGACCACTGGGGAACCCCGAGCACCAAGCGACACGAACATCAGGATTCTATGAAGCCTTTAATCAAAGTCATTCTGTTCACAAAACCATCTCTCTGATGCCTAACAGAAGACAAGTCCCTCTTGTTAAGTAGTTAGACGCCTAAAAGCCAGTGATAACTTTACAATGCTACAGTAATAAACATCCCCTAATGCACCTATTTGAACAAAGAGTGTTCTTGCTTAACAAAGTGGGAAAAACCTTATTCCGAAATAACTGATTGGCGCGGTCTGAGGCAAACGAACCCTTTGCTGCTCCCAACATTTTTTATACCTATTAGGACACATATGACCAAAACATTTAGTCTTATTGGTAGCCATCACTTCCATCATTTTTCTAAAAGGAAAGCAGAATAGACATTGAGAGCGCAAGAGCTCTTATACCCTTGTAGTGCTTTCTTCTGTGCTCCTGTCTCACATTGCACAAGAAAAAGGGCAAACAGTGCGTAGATAGACAGACAACCCAGTAAAGAATCATGAAGTGCCATTAAAGGACCAGTGTTTTTAAAAGATTAGTGCAACAGGATGCCATGGCGCACCAGAGAGGCCAACAATTCTGTGGTGCACAAGGAAGGCTGGAGTAAGGTGGGAGGTTTTGGACTTATCTCTTATTTGACCTCTGAACTGTTTTGGTACGGAGGTCAGAAAGCTGGTATTGACACCAAAGACTAAATGTTAATACCGATCCAAGAATATTCTAGAATACATCTTCATACAAGATACATCATGTAGTTCAAATTGCTTTGAAAGAAGTTAAATAAAAACATGTAAACAAAATTAAATATAAAAAATAAAATGCATAAATACAAGCTCACATGATGCAAGTGCATGTTTTGATTCCGGTAACCTTTAATAATTATACTACATCACTCTTTTCATTCAGTTTTAATGGTCTGTGTTAGCGGAATCAGGAGTAGTTACAGTATGATTCAAAACATTTTCTCTAGAAGTCCACAAAGAAATCTGTGCTGTATGTAATGATGCAGACCACCCTGTCACCTAGACCTGAGACAACCTGTTGCAGGGTTCCCGAGACTCAGCACAGAAAGTGTAGCAGCGACATTAAGTATTTTTTGCATTGCATTACCATCTTCAGTAGCCATTTCTGGTCAAAAAAACGTTCATCATACTGAGATTTACAATTTGTTAAAACGAGATTCATTTAACATGATTTACTAGGAACGTTTGTCTGAGCCCACAAAAAGTATTTGTTATTTTGAAATTATTAGTATTCGCTATAACAGGATTTAACTTGTAGTTAGTTAAATGTAACGGGTGCTATATAATAGATAGTCAGATGGATAGAAACGAATGACATTATATCAAATAAGGAAAGACAGACAGTACGATAGATATAAAAGGCACTATATGATATTTTTTTTTAAATGACCTTAATTATGAACATTAACAATATACACAGTCATAAGACAAACAATCCCAATATTCAAGATAAACAAAAAGGTATATATCAGACAACTACCAGTAATCCCCTTTTACACTCCTCCCACTCCGCACATTAATAAGAAAATCAAAAAAAATTGACAGTTCATTATAGTACAAAAACCGCCACTACTCCCCCTTTACACTCCTCCTACTCCGCACATTAATAAGAAAATCAAGGCACTATATGATAGATAGATATGAAAGGCACTCTATGACAGATAGATAGATATGAAAGGCACTCTATAATAGATAGATAGATATTAAAGGCACTATATCATAAATAGATATGAAAGGCACTATATTGATAGATAGATATGAAAGGCACTATATGATAGATAGATATGAAAGGCACTCTATGATAGATAGATATGAAAGGCACTCTATGATAGATAGATATGAAAGGCACTATATCATAGATAGATATGAAAGGCACTATATCATAGATAGATATGAAAGGCACTCTATGATAGATAGATATGAAAGGCACTATATCATAGATAGATATGAAAGGATAGATAGATATGAAAGGCACTATATCATAGATAGATATGAAAGGCACTATATCATAGATAGATATGAAAGGCACTCTATAATAGATAGATAGATATTAAAGGCACTATATCATAAATAGATATGAAAGGCACTATATGATAGATAGATATGAAAGGCACTCTATAATAGATAGATATGAAAGGCACTATATGATAGATAGATATGAAAGGCACTCTATGATAGATAGATATGAAAGGCACTATATCATATGAAAGGCATAGATATGAAAGGCACTCTATGATAGATAGATATGAAAGGCACTCTATAATAGATAGATATCATAGATAGATATGAAAGGCACTATATGATAGATAGATATGAAAGGCACTCTATAATAGATAGATAGATATTAAAGGCACTATATCATAAATAGATATGAAAGGCACTCTATAATAGATAGATAGATATTAAAGGCACTATATCATAAATAGATATGAAAGGCACTATATGATAGATAGATATGAAAGGCACTCTATGATAGATAGATATGAAAGGCACTATATCATAGATAGATATGAAAGGCACTATATCATAGATAGATATGAAAGGCACTATATCACATATAGATATGAAAGGCACTCTATGATAGATAGATACTGTATGAAAGGCACTCTATGATAGATAGATATGAAAGGCACTATATCACATATAGATATGAAAGGCACTCTATGATAGATAGATACTGTATGAAAGGCACTCTCTGATAGATAGATATGAAAGGCACTATATCATAGATAGACAGGTAGGTTCAGTTCTCTTCAGAAGCCACCGATTCTTTTACCCCAAGGATGTATCTTGAGTTAAACTGACCTGGCATTGCCTGCGATTGGTGCTGTCATGAGTTGAATCCTACGAGGTAAGTAAATGGCTGAATACATTGAGTTACCAGTTTATTAGATACACCCTGCTTGAGCAGACAAAACCAAATTTCTTTTCTAGCATGCTGATAGAAGGATTTGAATGTGACAGAAGCAGAAACTCTTTCTGCATGATGTCAACAGTCCAGGTCGGTGGCAGCAGTGTGATGGTGTTAAGAATGTGTTCACGGCACAAATTAAAGTCCTTGGAAAATGTCTGAATGTCACTGAGAATCTGAACATCATTGCTGACCAAGTTCACTCGTTCATGGCTACAGTTTTTCCACAGTCAGATGGACACCTCCAATATTAAACAGCACCCTGTCATAAAACATGTATGGTCATCAAATTTTTCCAGGTACTGTGAGATTTCATTGCTTCATCACATGAGCCCAACAGTTTCAAATGATTTTGAAATCAGGTAGAAAAGGATGTTTGTTCAGTTTGCAGCAACCTCACAGTATAATCTGCATGGTAGAACATTCCAGGACAACGTATCCAGCGGCTTGTGGAACCCATGCCCAGATAAATTCATGCTGTCCTGAAAGCCAATTGAAGCACAACACACCATTATACAGGTGTACTTAGTGCAAGTAGATGAGCAAAGGCATACAGTATGTACTGACAGGGAACAATTCTTGACCTCAAATTCTGCCTAATCCCCAGTTCACTTTGCTGGTAGGACACAAAAGCTCTCGACTCCAGCAAGTACACAGCAAAGACGCCTCTAGAGCACACCACATAAGATATTATTCTTGCATTGGAATCATAGATGTGCTCAAAGCTTTTATAGATATGAATATATGTGAGCATCTTTAGCATACACTTGATAACATGCAAGTTTCCAAAGTTAAAAAAGGATGAACTAACGTGAACAATGAAATATATTCTTATTGCCGAGACTCGGGGTCAGATGCTGCTTCCCACAGAAGTGTCCGCATACTTCAAAGCAGTTAGACGCAAGTCGATGTAAAGCTCCTTTATTACTTACACCTTTATTAAGTTTAATGCAGTTGCACCTCTTTAAAAATTGCTTAAATATTTAACTCCCTTAGAAAATCCCTTTGAGCCTAAGAGTCCAGGATGCTAAATCATTATTTAAACATTCCCTCTTACGGTACATACTCTAGGTATGTGTGTTGTATATAACGGATGTTTTGTTGTTTTTTATAGCTTATACCTGGTTTATCCTCTGCTCAAGAAATCATTTAAAAACCTTTACATACTCGTACATAAGATGTTAAATAAGCCTTGTGAAAATGTGGTTTAGAGCAGCAGTGCTCAAGTCAGTCACTAAGGAGCCACAATGCCTCAAGTTTTTATCGTACGTCTCCTAGTAATGACCGAAAGCACCTCAAATAGGAAGAGCTGTTAATTGGTATATTTAAAATGCTAATGAGTAATTATTGAACAAAGAAGAGGGGGCTGAATTAAACCTGCAGACATGTTGGCTCTTCGTGGCCTGTCTGAGTGCCCCTGCTGTAGCACACTCTGCAGCAAAAAAAAGGTGAAAAAAGTAACCCAACATTTTAATTGAAATGGAGATGCTGTTGCCTAAACAAACAATTGGACCTCATGGTGGCTGCTCATTTAACCCCGAGCAGCTCTGGGGATGCCATATTTGATTTGAATCTTTTCCAGTGTAACTAACTTAGTCGAGTGTATTTGCAGCTTTTTCAAGTTGCAATCAGATATGTAACAGAAAGAATTTCCTGGGGGAAAGGGAGGCACGTGCCACTGTCAATAAAAATATCAACCTGGTTATAAAAGTTTCATTCATTAGAGTACTGAATATGAAAAAAAAAAACTGTTAATATGAAAAGGCTCCTATTTACTACACTTCATAAAATTTGAGTGAATTGTGCACGTAGACCTTAACATGGCTTAAGAAATCAGAATATTTAGCGGGTATCTACAGCAATGGGCAACCTGCTGATTGGCACACTCATCTACCCTGCCATCCTAAATACTGAGCAAATGGCAATCTAGAGAGCTGAAGGAGTCACTTTGACTGCTCACTGGCGCAAATTGAGTGCCAAATCAGTCATCTTGAGGGGTGCTGGATGCTGTGTTTTCGAAATGTCAGTGGGCTCCATGTGTGGGGGAACTAATGATTATTGATTTCTTTAGAGGTTTGAATTTGATGAGAAAGTTACATGAAGAAGGTGGCAGCTCTAGAGTGTGCAATACAATACAATACAATACAGTGAGAATTAAATTAGCCTAACGGTGAACCGAAGTAACAGACCACTCCATTGTAAGATAGATAGATAGACAGATCTTGAATCACAGTTAATTTAATTTGGTGTTTTTTGACATTGATCAACAGGAAGTCTCATTAATGTCAAATTAAAAACAGATCTCTGCAAAGTGGTCCAAATTCATTTTGAATATCAAAACACTAATCTATTTATCTATCTTATTCTGCCTTAAAGTTGTATCTACATATCAATATCATATATATTGCCTTTCATATATGGCTATCTTATGTTGTTCCTCTCCTTTATCTATCTATCTATCTATCTATCTATCTATCTATCTATCTATCTATCTATCTATCTATCTATCTATCTATCTATCTATCTTATCCTGCCTTACATTTGTATTTACATATTAATATCATATATATTGCCTTTCATATAAGTCTATCTTATATAGTTCCTTTCATATCTGTCTACCTATTATTATAGTGCCTTTCACAGCTATCGTACTGTCCGTCTTTCCTTATTTGACATAATGTCGTTCATTTCTATCCATCTGGCTATCTATTACGTAGCACCACTTACATCTACCTAACTACAGGTTAAATCCTACTATAGCGAATACCAAAGTAGCAAAATTTTCAGAACACCAAATACTTTTTGTGGGCTTAGACAAACATCTATAGAACATCATGTTCAACAAAATCTCATTTTAATAAAACATAAATCTCAGTATAACAAATGTTTTTTTAACCAAAAAAGGCTACCGTAGATAATAAAGCAATGCAAAAAATACTTAATGTTGCTCCAAGACTTTCCGCGCTGAGTCTCGGGAACCTTGCAACAGGTTGTCTCAGGTCCAGGTGACAGGGTGGTCTGTACCATCCTATACTTAACTGAGCACTGTGGGACAGATTTGTTTGTGGACTTCTAGAGTAAACATTTTGAATCATACTGTAACTGTTCCTGATTCCACTAACACAGACCATTAAAACTGAATGAAAAGAGTGATGCAGTATAATTATGTAAGTTTACCAGAATCAAAACATGCAGTTGTATTATGTGAGTTTGTATTTATGCATTTTATTTTTTATATTTAATTTTGTTGAAATGTTTTTATTTAACTTAGCAATTTGAGCTACACAATGTATCTTTTATAAGGATGTTTCATAGAATATTCTTGGATCGTATTAACATTTAGTCTTTGGTATCAATACCAGCTTTCAGACCTCAGTACCAAAACAGTTCAGAGGTCATAAAATAGATAAGTCAAAAATCTCCCACCTTACTCCAGCCTTCCTGGTGCACCACCGAATTGTTGGCCTCTCCAGTGCACCACGGCATCCTGTCGCACTACACTGTTAAAAATACTGGTTCTTTAATGGCACTTTATATTCTTTACTGGGTTGTGTGGTTCCTTGTAGAACTATTATTTGACAAAGCACTGTTTAAATTCTGGGAAGGGTTTTTGCAGGTGAAGTTGGTTCTTTGTTCTTTGAAAAACTTCCTAATATGTAGAAACAAAGCTGAAATCTTTAATGTATGGTAGGCTACCTAGCAGGACACTAATAGACTGAGAAAACCAGGACTTGGCCAAAGTTATTGTATGCAGCAAGATTTCTCTTAAAATCAGGACCCACTGGTATTTCACAAATCTGTTAACATCTTGCAGGTTTTCATTAAAGACTCCTCTGTACTTTGCTCAGCTCCTTGAACCCTGTCTAGTCTCCCTGTCTGTAAGCCCAAAGCTGCCACCACCATGGTTTATCATTTAAATGGTATTGTGCATGTGACGGGTGGTACACAATTTCTTCCAGACGTGGTACTAAGAATTGAAGCCAAACAGAGGGACTGAACTGGGAAAGATGTGCAGTAGGTTAGGGTGATGAAGGATAAAGATGGAAATGTACTCAAAAGAAAGGAGAGTGTGTGGAGCAGATGGAAAGAGTACTTTATGAGAGGCTGATGAATGGAGAGATTGATGATGTGGTGATAGTGAACCAGGAAGTGCAATGGATTAGCAAGGAGTAAGTACGGACAGCTGTGAAGAGGATGAAGAATGAAAAGACCGTTGGTCCAGATGAAATACCTGTAGAAGCATGGAGGTGTTCGGCAGAGATGGCAGTGGAGTTTTTAACCAGATTGTTGGTAAGTGAGAGGGTACCTGATGAGTGGAGAAGCAGTATACTGGTACCGATTTTTAAGAATAAGGGGGATGTGCAGATTTGTAGTAACTACAGGGGGATAAAATTGATGAGCCACAGCATGAAGTTCTAAGAAGAGTAGTGGAAGCTCAGTTAAGAAGTGAGGTGATGATTAGTGAGCAGCAGTATGGTTTCATGCCAAGAAAGAGCACCACAGATGCGATGTTTGCTCTGAGGATGTTGATGGAGAAGTTTAGAGAAGGCCAGAAGGAGTTGCATTACGTCTTTGTGGACCTGGAGAAAGCATATGACAGGATGCCTTGAGAGGAGTTATGGTATTATATGAGGAAGTCGGGAGTGGATGAGAAGTACGTAAGAGTTGTATAGGATATGTACGAGGGGAGTATGACAGTGGTGAGGTCTGCGGTAGGAATGACGGATGCATTCAAGGTGGAGGTGGGATTACATCAGGGATCGGCTCTGAGCCCTTTCTTACTTGCAATGGTGATGGACAGGTTGACAGATGAGATTCGACAGGAGTCCCCGTGGATTGTGATGTTTGCTGATGACATTGTGATCTGTAGCAATAGTAGGTTGCAGATTGAGGAGACCCTGGAGAGGTGGAGATATGCTCTGGAGAAGAGAGGATTGAAGGTCAGTAGGAACAAGACAGAATACATGTGTGTAAATAAGATGGAGGTCAGTGGAATGGTGAGGATGCAGGGAGTAGAGCTGGAGAAGGTGGATGAGTTTAAATACTTGGGATCAACAGTACAGAGTAATGGGGGATTGTGTAAGAGAGGTGAAAAAGAGAGTGCAGACAGGGTGGAATGGGTGGAAAGGAGTGTCAGGAGTGATTTGTGACAGACGGATATCAGCAACAGTGAAAGGGAAGGTCTACAGAACAGTAGTGAGACCAGCTATGTTATATGGGTTGGAGATGGCGGCACTGACCAGAAAGCAGGAGACAGAGCCAGAAGTAGAAGAATTAAAGATGCTAAGATTTTCATTGGGTGTAACGAGGATGGACAGGATTAGAAATGAGGACATTAGAGGGTCGACTCAGGTTGGACAGTTTGGAGACAAAGTCAGAAAGGTGAGGTGTTGGTTTGGACAAGTGCAGAGGATAAAATTGGGAAAATGATGTTAGGGATAGAGCTGCCAGGTAAGAGGAAAATAGTAAGTAAGGTCTAAGAGAAGGTTTGTGGATGTGGTGAGAGAGGACATGCAGACGATGGGTGTAACAGAACAAGATGCAGAGGACAGCAAGATATGGAACAAGATGATCCACTGTGGCAACCCCTAACAGGAGCAGCCAAAAGAAGAAGAAAATATCCAATGCTGGTTTCATCAAACCAGTCAATCTTGTTTTTTATAGTCCAAGAGTCCTTTAGGTGCCTTTGTGCGATCTTCATGTATATTCTGGGCATTCTGTCATAAAACCCAGATTAGTGGAGTTTTGCAATGCTGATTGTCTTTCTGGAAGTTTCTCCTATCTCCACACACGTTCTCTGGAGATCATCCACAGAGATCATTGGATTCTTAATCATTTCTCTTCTCCCATGATTGCTGTTTGGCTGTTCAACCAGCTCTATGTAGTGTTGTACTTGTTCCGATAATTATTATTTTTTTAAGAAATATGGAGGCCATTGTGCTTTTGGGAACCTTCAATGCTGCAGGAATATTTTTTTCTAGTCTTCCCTAGATCTGTGCCACAGCACAATCCCATCCCTAAGCTCTGTATGCAATTCTTAAGACCTCGTGGCTTGGTTTAGCTCAACTCTGCAGCCTTTTATAGACAGGTGTGCCATCAAATGAACTGACCACAGGTGGACCCCAATGAAGATGCAGAAACATTGCAATGATGATCAATAGAATGGGATGAGAATGGATGTCATAGCTTCTTCTTCTTCTTCTTTTGGAGTTAGGGGTCGCCACAGCAGATCATCTTCTTCAATATCTTTCTGTCCTCTGCATCTTGTTCTGTTACACCCATCACCTGCATGTCCTCTCTCACCACATCCATAAACCTTCTCTTAGACCTTCCTCTTTTTCTCTTCCCTGGCAGCTCTATCCTTAACATCCTTCTCCCAATATACCCAGCATCTCTCCTCTGCACATGTCCAAACCAATGCAATCTCGCCTCTCTGACTTTGTCTTCCAACCGTCCAACTTGAGCTGACCCCCTAATGTACTCATTTCTAATCCATCCATTATCCAACCCACTACATCCTAACTACAGGGTCACGGGGGTCTGCTAGAGCCAATCCCAGCCAACACAGGTCACAAGGCAGGAAATAAACCCCGGGCAGGGCGCCAGCCCACCGCAGTCATTTCTAACAAAAGCTCTAAAAACTTCTATCAATGTGATATTTCATTAATTTTTTTTCACCAAGTTTGTAAAAACCGTTAAGCGATATCCTTAATAAAACCCATACTTCAGAGAGCTGTGGACCTCAAACTGGTGTGTGAAGCTTGTTGTGTCAGATTCAAGAAGTCTCCAGGATGGAATGGCTGCTAAATAAGCTTCAGGCTTACTACTAGTGTTAATTGGATAGATTATTAGATTATTTAATTTGCAAGAAAATTCTAATATCCTGTTTATACTTTGTCTTTCTGGGGTATCTAGTGTTGTTTGTTGGGGGAAAATGAATGTAGCACAAGGCTGCAGTATAACAGAATGTGTGAAAGTGAAGGGGTCTGAACATTTTCTGAAGGCACTTTAAATAATTGTACATTTTTATTTTTGACAATTTTAAGATCACTTTTTCTAGAAGCCCAATTTTCTTAGTGAATAAAATAAACGGACTAGTAGTTTTGAGAAGTATAGTTTCGTTTTTATATTACGGGAGAAAGTGCACCAATTATCATTGATGATCTTCAGCGTCGCACCTTGATATAATGGAGTTTACGCATAGCCCAGATTGTGAGATAAGCTCGTAATAATGACATGCTAATTCGAAATTCTGCTATACTAAATTATAATAATGAGATCATAAGTCATATATATGCCATATGTTTTTTGCGGAAACTGCCTTCCTTAAATTCACAAACATATAAAATAAATATCTGGTGTACAAATCCAAATCTCTTATTACGTCTCGTCGGGATTGCTATTCTGCTATACCCGACACAAAGTGGGGATCGACGTTAGTGCCTCCTTGTCGATTAAACTCTAACATGGACATTTACAGAAGTGTGCGTCTCAAAAGCACTTTGGGTCTTTAAAATGTTTATTTAAATTGACTCGCTGTCGGGAAATATCAGCACCTTAGCTGGACTTTTTTTTTTTTCTCTGTCCTTTAAGAGCAATCACTTTTCTCTGCTTGTTTATGAATGCGCCAACAAGTCGCTAATTAACATTAAAGACTTCTTAATGACTTCGGTCTCAATGACAAAAAGCCGCAGCTGAAAGCGCAGACATGACAGCGTCAGCGGGAGAGTCACAAATGGACAAGCGTCGCCTGCTCACTTTAAAAGACACAAATAAACACGCAGATTAGACCGTGTTTTTGGGCCATGAATTGTAAAGTCTGAACATTAAAACATCGTTAAGGCCATTCAAGAGAATGGAATGGGATACGTGTGCTGTAAGACGAACCTCCATTGACTGTCAGGTTGCACAGATTAGTCACGACCATGTCGTCAGGCTATGCATTAAAGATTTGTTTTGTCCACACATTAGGTGCTTTTTCAAAGCTCATTGAACAAATTTCTGACGGCTCCAGAAAGAACTTTTTATTTAGATATGTAACGTATTAGCCATGAAGAGATGATAACAGATTTGAGAAATACCAATGGCTTACTGATTATAAGGGCCACGTTCAGGTTTTCTTGATCTAACTTTGCTCTGATAGGTAGTCTACTATGCATTAAAGATTTCTGTTTTGTTCATATATTAGACACTTTATCAAAGCACGAAAACCCTATTTCATCAGCAAACAACTCTTCCCAGAATAAATTCATTCTTCATCAACCAATGGGTCAATGAGGAAGCATGCCATTACAGCACCATTTTTTTTGAATGTATACCTTCTACTTTATCTCATGCTTCTTTGTGATCTCTAAAGGTGACATAAAGTCTGATGATTTTGAAATAAAGTCTGTAGACTTTAGAGCGGGGGTCCCCAACTCCAGTCCTGAAGGACTGCAGTGGCTGCACGTTGTCATTCTAACCCTTTTCTTAATTTGTGACCTTTGACTCCTTCTCCTTTCATTTTAATTTGCTTGCTTTTTAAGATTTCTTCCCCTGAATTTCTTCATCATTCCTCGGAGTTGCTTCATTTCTTCCCTTAAATGGCACCCAAACTGAAATGAAATGTGCACTCTAAAAACAATTGACGCTCTGCATCAAGCTTTCTGAGTTACTACAACTTCTGGTTAAAATTACGTCGAACTGCAAAAAGGTTTTTCCTTCAGATCTTAAATTACTTTTAAGTACCATCTACTTTAAAAAACATAGTGTACACACAACTTTTTAAATTCACTGCACATAAAAATTAAGTTGTCCCAACTAATTTATGTTACATTTTTAAAGACACTTTTAAGTTCTAAATACTTAATCATTAATATATTTTAAAGTTGTGATGATGTAAAAAATGAAGTTGGTGTAATTTGTGTTTTCTGCCTATAATTTTAAGCTTTATCAAGTTTAATTACTTATTAAATTATTAAAACTACAAAAAATTACTTTTTTTACTTACATTTTTCAACATCTTTCAAAAACTTTGTCTAACAAATAGCCATACTACGGCAGCAATAGGCCTCAATGTAATATTCAATTGCCAGATATGTCAAACTTGACTTCTATTGCAAGATGAAAAACATTTTACATTACAGCTTCGGAGTAAACTCTAAACCTTACAACTGGAAAATAAGTAAAGTCAAAGAAAGATTATTACAATTAATGAAGTATCTTCTCAATATGCCATCAGGCTTACATCAGGTAAAGCAATATTGCATCTAAAATCCTTAACCAACATACAAACGCATGTGAGAAATCATTAGCGGCAGGAACAAAAAAGTAATGTTGAGATTAGATGGTAAGATGGACAGCGCTAAATTTCACGAGAGCTATTCAACCTGTTATGCCAAATAAGTAAATGATAGAGCAATGTAAATAATTATTAGCTTGAAATTGCTCCTCTATCATTAAAATATCCGCTCTATCACTCACCGTAGTTGTTTTTTTCACTTGCAGTATGGCGTGCTGATCTCGTCACAGCATGTTAAGTGGGAGGAGTTTGACACTCATGAAGCAGAGAAATGAAGTAGCCATAGCGTTAGATTAGCTTAGATGAACTTAAATTTTGTTTTTCAATAAATGAAAAAAGGAATTTGAGTTTAGATTACTTGCAAGTCTAAGCTAAAGTATGTACTAATATAATTCTTTCACGTCAACACATTAAATAATGTTTTCACATTAAAATATTTAATAAAATCATCGAATTTTTAACCTAATAGCATTGATTAAGTGATGGTTAGAGGTCCCTTGAATTGCTTTTTACAGTGTGAAGTGAATGAGAACACAACAGAAGACCAACCAACTCAAGGCCTCAAACTCCAACCAGTTGCTTAATTTGGCTCTGATTCTTTTTGTTATTTTAACCAGTTCTTTAATTCCACGGCTTGTTGCTGCTCTCATTTCCAAAATTGTTAATTTTCTCTTTTTTAAAAGCACTGTTAAAATGTTTTGTGGACCTGAGCAGATCAACATTCCTGAGTCCTTCGCCTTTCTTTATTTTCAGATATTATATGATGGACATAGTTTGCTGGTCGTGTTTTGGCTCATTTTTGTTTGGCTGCTAAGGAACGAAAAAGAAACAATTGAGGGGTCTGAGTGCTCAAGAGCAAGTCAAATAAAATGAATTCAAAAGAAGTTAATTAGCAGCAAAAACAGGTCACTAATTAAGAAAAGGGTAAGAATGAAGACCCCTGCTTAAGAGCCTGTCTACAGCCTGAATGCCACACTAATGGCGCTTTTCCACTGCATAGTACGGCACAGCACGGTTCAGTACAGCTCACCTTGGTTCGGCTCAGTTCGGCTCGGTTTGCGTTTCGACTGCAGTTTAGTACCGCTTTAGAGTGGGCGGGATTATTTACATGTCGTTATAGTTGCGCCGCCTCTACTGCTCGCTCTTCATTTTTTTTAACTTGTCCCTACACTGTTTGTAAGTCCGATGGTAGCCATGTGCGCCCAAGAGCTTAGCGACCTCCTGAAAAACGTTTTCATTCCGTGTCGCCCCATCCAGCACTCGCTGGATCAGCTCCTCGGCTACCAACGAGAGGAACGTCTGTACTTCCTCAATAGACCACGAAACAGCCATTTTTTTTAAAACAAAATGGTGCGTCCGAACCTTCACTGGCTGTGCTAAAAATCTAGCGGGTCTGTTGTGTCTCATATCGCAAGTTCAGTGACGCAGTAATGACGATTTCCTCCGGCCAATCAGTGACCAGCAGAGTTTACACGTCACGTTTTGGTAATGGTTCGGCGCTTGGAACCTCGGCTGAGGTGGTACTAAAAAAAGGACCAGGTACCAGGTACTGTTCCCAGTGGAAAACCCCCCAAAAGTGAGCTGAACTGAACCGTGTCGTGCCGTACAATGCAGTGGAAAAGCGACTTTAGCTCCTGTAGGCCCACAGTCAATGCAGGTTCTTTTTCCAGCCACTTTCTTCATCAGACCCCAGTACCCCTGCTAACGAAACGTAGTTACTTTGCTTTATAAATAACTGATTTGCTTTTTAATCCCCAGAATGATGTTTTATTTTTCCATAATTATCAGTCAGATGCAAAGCAAGCCAAGACATGCAGTAATGAGATAACCTGTTCTGGTTTTCACATTTGTGTCCATCAGTAATGTATTGGAAAAGAAATAAAAGATTGGAGATCTAAGAAGCAGTGATCTGCCCTCAAATCATAAAATACTTTGATGGTTCCCTCAGAAAAAAAAAACAAATAAGGAAACTTAACAGGTTTGGAAATTGGTATGACGGAATAGAAGCCCCAACAAGCCATGGAATTCAGTAATTGTTCTTCATTCATACAACAAAAATTGGCTTCTCATTGAGATATTGGTTTGAGTTTGGGTCTCCTGGCTTAGGTGGTCATCTGCTGGATCTCTTCACATCTCGTTTTTGTTTGGATCCTAATTAAGGAAAAAAAGAAGCCATTAAGAAGTCTTGAAAAATAGGTCAACTAAGATGAAGCCACAACAGGTCTGTGTCACTAGCAGGAGTAATTGGTTGCTAATTAAAAAAGCATCTACCAGTTTTGTTATGCCCCTTGCACACATGCTAACATATACACTGCTGCTAAAGACCAGTTACAATCATCCATCAACTTAGGAAAACATACGAGTTCCAAAAGGGAGGAAGAGGGGCCAATAGGGATACTGGGAGAGAAACTCTACTAACATTAGGCACAGGGCACCAACACTCTTAACAATCAAGGTGCCATCAGAGGTTCTTCAGAGTGATGCCATAGAGGAACTGTTTTTATGTTCAAAAGAACCATCCACATGAAGGTTCCAGAAAGAGACTTTATATATACTCTATGGGCAAACATATTGGGACACACCTCTTAATTATTGAATTCAGGTGTTTCAATCAAACCCTTTGCCACAGGGGAATAGAATCAAGGACCTAGCCATGCAGTCTCCATTTACAAACATTTGTGAAACAAAATGGGTCGTTCTGAAGTGCTCAGTGACTCCAAGCATAATGCTGTGATATGATGTCACCTTTGCAATAAGATGGTTTGTGAAATGTCATCCCTGCTGGACTTTCCATGGTATACTGCAAGTGGTATTATTGCAAAGTGGAAGCATTTAGGAACAAGAGCAACTCAGCCATAAAAGAGATGACTATGTAAAGTCACAAAACAGGGTCAATAACTGCTAAGGTGCATGGTGCATCACCAACGCTCTGTGGATTCAATAGCTGAAGAGTTCCAAACTTCCACAGGTATTAATGCCAGCAAAAAAAACTGTGTGGTGGGAGCTTCAAGAAATGGGTTTCCATGGTTGACCAGCTGCATGCAAGCCACCAAGTCCAATGCCAAGAATAAGATGGAGTGGTGGAAACTTGTTCTATGGAGTGCGGAATCATGCTTCTCTGTTTGGAAGTCAGGTGGGTGACTGTGGGTTTGGCAGATGCCATGAGAACGTAACCTGCCTGGCTGCATTGTGCCAACTGTGAAGTTTGGTGGAGGAGGGATAATGGTGTGGAGCTGTTTTTCAGGGTTTGGGCTAGGCCCCTTACTTCCAGTGAAGGGTAATCTTAATGTTTCAACATACCAAGACATTCTGGACAATGCTATACTTCCAAGTTTGAGGAAACAGTATGGGGAAGTCCCTTTTCTATTCCTGCATGACTCTGCTGCAGTGCACAAAGCATGGTCCATCAAGACAAAGCTGGATGAGCTCAGTGTGAAGAACTTCACCGGCCCACACAGAACCCTGACCTCAACCCCATCAAACACCTATTGTATGAACTGGAATGGAAATTATGAGCCAGGCCTTCCCACAAATTCCACAGAAACACTCCAAAATCTTGTAGAAAGTCTCTCAAGAAGGCTGCTTGAGCTGCAAAGGGGGGAACACCTCCATAATAAAGTCTAAGTATTTGAATGCAATGTCATTAAAGTCCCTGTTGGTATAATGGTCAGGCGTCCCAATGCTTTTGTCCATTTAGTGTACTTAGACCTGTAACAGGTTCCGTAAATAGGAGATTTGTGAAATACAAGTGGGTTCCTGATTTTCAAAGGCTCAGCACAGGCTCAGTTCAGGTTTCCTTGATTTGTTTGAACCTTCTGCGTCATCATCTATATAATAAGGATGTGTTTTGTCCCCACATTTGGAGCCTTTTTTAAAGTTTATAGAACCAACTTCATACGCAAAGAACACCTCCTAGAATTAAATCATTCCTTGTCAAGCAATGGAGCCCCAAGTAACCATTTTGTTCTAGGAGGGGTTCTTTGCATAAGTTATTGGGTGTTTGGCCTTTGTAAAAAGTTTCTGATTTGTGGACAAAACAGACATTTTTAATGTACAATTATAGGTGCCCAGATATGAGAAAACCTGAATTCAGTCTGTGTGTTTGAATGCACTAAGAATCTTTTAAAATCAGGAAACCTTTGCTCTTTTATAAATCATCTATTCATGATTAGTTAAAGCAGCCTTTACTAATCTAAATAAAGAAAAGTTAATTCTGGAAAGTTCTTGTTGGTGGTTCATTTGGGTCCAAAAATGGTTTCCCTAGCAGGATGTGAACAGACCAATAAAACTTGAACTTAGCCCATGTGTTTATATGCAGTACGAATCATTTAATATAAGGAACCCATTGGTCTTTTATAAATCTGTCCTTATCTATTTGTGATTAATTATAGAGCCTTTACTGATCTAAATGAATAAGGTTCTTCAGGAACTTTCTTATGGATAGTTGTTTTGGTAATCAAAAATGATTTCCTTATGGCATCGCTCTGGCACCTTGATTTTAAGAGTGCACTGAGGCCCCCAGGATCTGAATTTGACACCCCTGTTGTCATTGGACACAATTGAACATCCGACCCGTAAGGAAGAGAATTCATTCGGGCGACTCTCACAATCATTCTGATTGACCTAATTTAGAGACACCATTTAACTTAATAAGGAGGCCAGGAGTTAGAGATGCAATTCTGTGAGGCATTTTTGAAAGGTAAGGGGTGCACACTCTTTAAAAGTATGTCTTCTATGTATAAAGGGGCACAGTTTGTGCTATTGATGGGTGCTAGGACAATGAGGGGCGACATCTGTCAACCCTGCCTAGAGCCCCAAATGGGCTTCGTCTGGCACTGGTAAAATACTAACGGGTCTTGGATTTTAAAAGGACTGTCGCTGCATACAATTACACATGCAAATCCAGGTTTTCTTAATCTGTTAGTGGCTTGCTGGCTTGTCTATCATACAGTATGTATTTTTTTAAATTTTTTATCTGATTTTTCAAACACAAAGAACACAAAGAACTAACTTCATATTCAGAAAACCCTTCCCAGAATGAAATGATGCATTGTCAAGCAATAGTTCTACCATAAATGCCATTAAAGATATGATTTTTATGAGTATTTAACGGTTTTCACGTGAATAAATCATATAAACGCACATCCGACAGTTAAGGCCATCCGAATACGGAGCGTTAGGAGAGGTGACACTTCACGTTCAGGGTCACACACTGTCACTGTCAAGGACTGTAAAGGAGACTTCGTCGTTTAAAGTTCAAAGTCTTTGGAACTCGTTAGCCAAGACTTCCTAAATCACGGTCTTGTTGGCTTGTCTGCTTTTAATAGATGCCTTTAAATATTTTATTCACCAAGTGTTATAAAATGTCATGTTTTATATCTTAGCAGGTCATTTTTAATTTGAAGCTGAAGATTTAAAGTGAATTCAAATACTGATTTCACTATTTTTTTGCGACGTTCAGATATTTAATAAATATTGTAATATCACACACCAGAATCGCGAGTGTGAAGTTTAACTCTTAGAGTGTTTAGTTTACTTTTACTTGTAAGAGTTAATTTCACACTGAAGATTTTGCGGTGCACATTCTAACTAACTAACTAACTAACTAACTAACTAACTAACTAACTAACTAACTAATAAAGCCGACTGTTATTTTAAATAACAGATTAAATGTATATAATATGGCATTTATAAAACAACATAACAAATTTGACAACCGGGAGGAGACCATTCAGTCCAGTTGCAGTTCGTTTGTTTAACTAAAAGTTATAAGCTCTCCCAGTATCTACTTAAGCTAAGTTTTGAAAGTTTTCAAGATTTCTATTTCAACTTCTCTTATTTACTCAAATTGGAAGAAAAAATACCCCCGTTAATCTCAGTGTAGCTGCGTTTGTCGACGGTCTCCAAATACAGTACAGCAGCTGGAAAGGTCCGATTATTAAGTGGGATGATGCGTAAAAATCCACAGTCAAAATGTACGTTTTAAAAGAGTTAGTGAAAGTTAAGTAAAACAGGTACCAAATAAACAAATAAAAAGGTAAATGATTAAGTAAAAATAATGGATAATTGGATAATGCACACGTTAAAAGAAGAAACACTTGTTGTCTGTGATGTTTTTGTTTAGGCTTAAATATCTTCGTTACGTTTCTTGAAATTTCTGCATGTTATCAGATACACAATGCCTTACTGCAGGACATGCGGCCAGTAAAGCACAAGTCTCCACACCATTCAAGCTAATCTATCAAACAGATTAGTCTAACAATTTAAAATCATTTTTATCACATATAGCCGAGCAATAAGAGTATTCCATTAACAAGTCACCTTGCAAGAGATAACTCAGAATCTTCCATTATGTTCATTAATGGGAAAGGCGCAATATAAATAAAATGTATTATGATTCTTCTTCTTCTTCTTCCTAATAATAATAATAATAATAATAATAATAATAATAATAATAATAATTAAAACATTGGGCCACTTTACTGGGTTGTATGGTTCCCTGAAGACCCTTTGCTTGACAAAGAGCCACTTCATTCTGGGAAGGGTTCTTTCCAATGATGATTGTCCTTTAGAGTTTGACAAGGTTCCTAATATGTGGACAAAGCAAAAAACCTTTCATTTATGGGTGGCAACCTAACAGAATGGATCAGATCATGAAACCTAAGCTTATTGTTATAATTTGCAGAAATGGGTCCTTTTAAAAACGGGAACTATATTTCACAAGTCTGTTATTATCAATTAATTGGGCGCCTACTATACATTGCAAGTATCTGTTTTGTCCACATATCCAAACAACAGTTATCACCTTCAAAGAATCTTGCCCAGAATGAAATGGTTCTTTGTCAAGCAAAGGTTTAGTGAGGGACCACAAAAGTGCCATTATAGTAACCGGGACTTTTAAGTGTCGTTGAACACTGCCACTTCACCTTTATAACTTAAAATAACCCTTTAATACTGAACTTGGACATTACATTTGGCAAAAGTTATTAATCAGAAGGGGGAAATTCAGACGCATACAGCAGCTGAGCATATACAACATGATATACACTCACAGGACAAATAACAGAACCAATGGGTCAGTCAATCAAATCAACTCCCATACATCCATCCATCCATTATCCAACCCGATATCCTAACTACAGGGTCACGGGGGTCTGCTGGAGCCAATGCCCCATACAGCGATAAATAAATAAATAAATAATTAAATAAGCAACAACCACAGCATTTATTTCTATAGCGCATTTTCATACAAATAATGTAGCTCAAAGTGCTTTACATGATGAAGAAAGAGAAAAAAGACAAAGTAAGAATTAAAATCAGAGAACACATTAACATAGAATAAAAGTAAATAAATAAATACTGTGCAGATATTTCAAAATGAACTTAAAGAGTACATCGGGAGGAAGCGTTTGCATTGCCTGTGGTCGCTTCTTTGACCGCAGTGGTCGCTTCTCAGCACACCGTGACGGTGACGAGACAGTCATCAGGTTGCAAGTCAATTCTTTGGCCTGTTAGTCCATTCTAAACACAAGCGCGATTAACGAGGTCGCTCTAAATTCCTCCATTCAAACAGATCACAAATAAGAATTAGCCAAGATTCAACTTTGTGCTCATATGAATAGTTTCGAACAGAAATGCTGAAAACGGATATTCGATAGTCAAGGAAGTGTATTAACTGGCAGTGACTACCACTGCAGTAAAGGTAATAACGGCGTAAAGATAACGAGAAGCGTGACGGAGAAATCACTTACTGTAATGTTGTTTGCACTATACCTGCTCTTGAGTTTTACAACACCTCTACGTATACACCAATCCTTGTTTATCTTACATTATTGCATTATTCTAAATAAATGTGTTCTATTTATGCTCATCATACATCACCCGTCTGGGTGGCCCGCCCATCACTCAAATCAGGGTGCCAAAGCGGTTCTCCAGGGCGATGCCATAGGGGAACCATTTTTGGTTCTTAAAACAACCATCCAGACGAATTTTCCAGAAAGAACGTTTATTTAGATGTGTTGCAGGCTTCCCCCATGAACAGATAGCAATGGACTCCTTATTTTAAAAGGACTCTTCCTGCATTCGGGTTAGACTTTCGCGCGAGCCTGCCCTGGATTAGTGGATGGATCGGAGATAATAACTTTTGTAAAATGCCAATGGCTTCCTGATTTGTAAAGGACTCCTGATGCACAACAACACAGGATCAGTTCAGGTTGCCTTCATTTGCTCAAATTCTAATATGTAGCCTACTATACATTAAAGATTTCTGTCCACAGGGAGCTTTACAAAGTACCAGGTTCATACCCCAAGAACTATTCCCAGAATGAAAACAGTTCTTTGTCAAGCAATGGGGCTATGAGGAACCACATAACCCAGTAAAGTGCCAGTAAAGAACCAGGATTATTAAGCGTGTATGGCTCGACAGAAATTCTCGTACGACTTTAAGTGCCATATAGCTGATTGCGACCATCACTTACTACTTATTTATTTTTTGATAAGACAGCCCCCCACCTCAAAAATCGTGTCAAGAAACGTGCCAGCTCCTTTGATAAAAGGCTTGTGTTTATAAAATTCGGCCCGAGGATCGAAGAAAGTTCGGCCAACGCGGTCATATGTGAACTATCGAAGTCCAATAGCTTGACCCGAGTTAATAACAGCGTCCCATTGAAACCTCCCAAATAAACACTCCTGACTAATTCTGTTTTTATTTTCTCTGCTGCACGCAGAAAGCATCACATCTCCCACCGATGGGCTAATAACTTATCAAAAGTCCGGCAAATGCTACTAATGGCCTATTTCACACCCTGGTGCTTAGACAGCGGGCAGGGAAACAAAGGGCCGTTCCAGAATCTTGAGAGCAGAAGGTTTGAGAATGCGCCGGCTTCCTTCTGCTCTGGGCAAACAAACTCGGGGAAGACCAAGGAAATCCTGTGCTGGTGGAGCCTTTGTAACGGCGACTGTCACGAAAGCAGAATCGTGTAGGGCTAAAGCAGATGAAGGTATTTGAAGCGCCGTTGTCTAAAAACCCGTGTCCCCTGTTGATTCAGTTTTGTTGAACACTCTTCTGTCCTTCTTCACTCACTGAGGGGGCTGTGGCTGTCACGGTTTTATGCCAAAGACCATTCAGGTAACAAACAAACTTTTATTTCTCTCAGACCTCAGAGATGCTTTCTCTTTTGTTCTCTACCATAAGCACCCAGGATGCCTTGTACATAAAAAAAAAACAAAAAAAAAAACAAAGTTCCCATCCCACTTTTCAGCCCAATCACAAAATGAATGTTTGCATTCTGGGGTTCTGTGCTCAGACACCACAAACACATTTTTCTTTTCACGACTTGTAATGAGAGCCTGTTCGTTAACGTTGGGCACAAACCGAGCACCATTTTCTGATTGTCCACCCCCTCCCTTTTCCAGAGCACACAAGATTATAATTAATGAAGTCAGAGCACCGGGAGAACGTGCAAACTCCATCTAAAGGCTGATTGGCTCGGAGGAGGCGAGAAGGTGGGCACCACTGTGCAATTGCGCTCCTTCTTAACCAGTACGCTCTTCAAATGAATGGTCCTTTAATAGGACTTTACTGGTGTGTGTGCTTCCTCACTGAACCTTTGCTTGAGAAAGACCCATTTCACACTGGGGAGGGTTTCTTTGCATATCATATTGGTGCTTTGGTCTTTGAAAAGGTCCCCAAACTACATGCAACAAGTGTCCTTTTTACGTCAGGAATCCACTGTTGTTTTACAAATCTATTAATTGTTATTTATGGAGCCTGTTACGGATCTAAATAAATAAAGGTAAATTCTAGAGTCTTCATGAAGATGGTTCTTTTGGGAACCAAAAATGGTGCCCTTATGACATTGCTTTGAAGAACACCTTTGGCACATTTGTTTTTTTAAAGTGAAGTGCTTTATTTATTAATAGAAACATCAAACAGTAAGAAAAAAATTAAGCCCTTGATTCATTCATCGGTTAAACCCGCTGTTTCAAGAATGGGGCATTTATATTGGAAGCAATGGTAGCAAATCATTTATTAGTTTCAGATGGGGTGCCAGTCTATTATACCCCTTACACACATATTAATGTTTACACCCCCCACTAAAGACATTTACAATCGTCCATCAAAATAGAAAACAAGCAAGTACTGAATGTGGGACGACACTGGGAATGCTGGGAGAGAAACTGTGCTAACCTCAGGCACAGGGGCACCAACACTCTTAAAAGTGCCAAGGTCCTTCTCAAGAACAATACCACAATGGGGGGTTTGGTTGGTGGGGTGGGGCTGTGGGGGGGTGTTACCCTGAAGAACCATCTGCATGAAGGTTCCAGAAAGAAATGTATTTATTTAAATCCATAACAGGCTCAATAAATAATAGCCATGAATAGATGATAACAGACTTGTAAAATACCAGCTATTTTAGAAGATCTCTTGCTGCATACAAGAGCAATGGCTAAGTTCGGGTTTTCTTGATCTGGCAATATCCTGCCATACATCTGTTTTGTTCTTGTCAAAGCTCAAAGAAGCAATTTCACATAAAATGACCCGTTTGCAGAATGAAATGGTTGCTTGTCAAGCAAAGGTCCTACAAAGAACCACACAGCCCAGTGAAGTGCCCTTACAGAACCGTCATTTTTAAGATGGTAGATAAAAGGTCAAAGCACTCTGCAGCAGCCGTTCTCCTATTGTCCTAACACCTCTCCACCTCAGCACTGCTCTAAATCTCTGAAGATTTGATGAACATGCTCACTGGACACCCAATCAGAATTGTTGGGCGTTGTCTTTTCAATGTCCCTTTTATGAACACCGATTTAACAGAGTGTAAGAAGCACCATGCTTTAGAATACAAATGTATGTTACTCTGTAGACTGAGAGCACATAAACTTCTGCCAGGAATGTTAAAGCTTTCATGAAGTTATTATTTGTTCTCCATCAGCAAATTTATTTATGAAACCTGTTTGGTAAACCTTGCAATAGAAGTACAATAATATGTTGGGAGCTTTGAGATTAAAACCGTCAACAGGAAATGCTATGATATGAGTTATAGGACCATTAAAGGAGAGCATATTCATTTGTCCATCCATCCAGCTCTCCATCCGTCCATTCATCCATTGTAGATTTAATGAAAGCCTACACCCACTATGCCTGAAGAGAAATTAAAAGTTATTTTCCATGTACATCTCTTGAGTCTTACCCCTTTTATGAAATGGTTAATCATCCACCCATCCATTTCTGAGTCTACTAATTTAGGAGTGCAGACATTACTCTTATATTCTGCCCGTGTGTCATGCTCCAGAGTTTCTACTTCATCTCCTATAGCCACCGATCCTGTGGCTTCAGCTCCTGCCACTTGTTCTTCCTCTGTTCCAGTTGCCACCTGTGCTACCTTTCCTGGAGTTTGGGTCTCTCTGCCTGCCTTCTTGGGTGGTGCCATGTTACCTCTGTGTCGGACTTGATATTATTTTTGCCTCTAAAAAAATCCTCAATATTCACTGACTGATCCCACTGCTGCCACCATTTTTCATGTCCCAGAGTGTGTACTTCTTCTTCTATACCATGCAATACACAAAGAGCAACAACAGGAACAAAGTCCACTGTAGGACACACTCAAATACTGTATACAGCCAGACTTAAGCACATCTGCAGTCACTTTCACTCTTAAAAATAAATGTGCCATAAATAAGTAAATAAAGTGGTTCTTCAGGGTGATACTACAAGGGAACCATTCACATGAAGGTCCCAGAAAGAATCTTACTTTATTTATATCTGTAAGAGGCTCCATAAATAATCATGAATAAATGAAAACAGATTTGTGAATACCCATTATTTCATGATTTTAAAGGACTCTTGCTGCATACAACAACACAGGCTCAGTTCACGTTTGTTCCTACCATATGTTAAAGGTTTTGCCCACATATTAGGAACCTTTTCAAAGAACAAAGAACTAATTTCATATGAAAAGAACCCTTCACATAGTTAAATAGTTCTTTGTCAAGCAATGGATCTGCGAGGAACCACACAACCCAATAAAATTCTGTAACAGAAGCTTTATTTTTTAGAGTGTAAAACATGAAAACATAGGACATTTCGGTCCATTTGTCAGTTGTCTGTTTATCTAATAGCTAAGCTGTCCTATAATGCCTCATGTGGATTCTTCTTAAAGGTTGTCAAGGTTTCTGCCACAACCACGTGACTTATAGATTGTTCCAGAATACCATAACTCTTTGAATGAAGAAGGACTTCCTGACTTTAGTCCTAAAAGCTCTTCTGCCTAATTTCCAAACAAGTCCATCCCAGGACTTAAGAACATGTCCCACCGTGACAGACTCAGAATATTAAACCTCTTTAGTTTCAAGCATAAGAGACTGTGTGGAGGCCTAATTCATATTTTCAAAGTTCTCAAAGACATTCATACGGACACAGCCAAATTCATGAATCACCTACTTAAAGACACCAATAGAATTCAAGGGAAGTGCATTTACAAAGCCAGGAAACACTTCTTAATCCAAAGAATTATGGGAATCTGGAACAAAACACCAAGACATATGAAGCAGAAACCTTGACAACCTCGAAAAAGTATCTGGATGAGATATCGGTACAGCCAATGTTAGATTAAGACCCTCAAAGGTTCCCGGGTGATTTAAGGAATAGGGCTCCCAAAGCAGAGACTTGATCTCACTTTTAACAATTTGTGTACAGGCACCCAACCATTTCATGAAACGCACTTATTTCCACTTTTGATTTAATGTCTTGGACACTTGACTGTTTCATCAGAGAGGAGGTTCTCTCTTGTGATTTTGAGGTGTGAACACTTGATTGTTTCATTGAGTATGGTGGGAAGCAAAATGAAATGTCCACTACTCGTCAAAAGCCTTGAAATACCCTGATGGTAGATCCACCACTGGGGACAGCTTAGCTATCAGATAAACAAATGAGCCACAAAGACTGAATGGTCTCCTGTCATTTTTTTTTTATACTTCTATCAACCTGATAAGGCGCGATGTGCTCACTGGATAAGGTCCAAATTATGACTCTACCAGTTACATTTTGACCATGATTTAGATGGATAATTCATCAAGTTATGAAACACGATAAATTCATCTTTGGAAATTTCATTTATGCAAATTGCGTGCATATAAAAAAGTGTCTGGATCATAAAGCTGGCAACTTCTACTTAAGCTGGTCCATGAATTCTAATAAAAACATAATGAATGAATGACCTTAGAGAGTGGATCCAGAAAAATACCTGAAGGACTAGGCTTCAAGAAAAATTAAAGAAATTCAATATTTTTAGTTTAAAGAAATGTAGATTAGAAGGTGATGAAAAGGAGGAATTTGAAGTGTTAAAGGTAATAAGACATCCTGGAGCCATTTGAAAAAAAGAAGACATTTAACCCATGGGTACACAGATGGCAGTAGAATAAAAGTAAGTTTAATGCAAATGTTGGTATTTCTTCAGACAAAGAACCATAGATACATGAAATAAATTATGTGATATTGCAATTGGAGGAAGACCTCTGAGGGACCTTCATATCTCATATTTATTATTACACCAGAAAAATTGGGTGACAGTTAAAATTGGTGAGCTTTTTGGGCTGTCAGGCAAGTTTGTGTCAAAATTTTGTTCTTGTGTTTCAGCATGAAATATTATCCAACTAAACCGGGGTTAAATGCTGCTGGCAAACCATATTTTTCTTCAACAGGATCATTTATCTGACAAAATTACTCTTGGGATGTTTTCAAAATTAGATGGCTAACCCAAGGCCCCATCCACATTACTACTTTTTCATTTAAAAGCACAGGCATTAGTTTTTATTTTCATGTTTTGTCCACACTAAACCTGGAGGCTTTAACCCTTGAAAACAGAGGAGTTTTCTGAAAGTATTCTCCAGAGTCATATACTTCTGAAAATACAGTCTCGGTGTTGTGACGTTGATGGGCAAAAACGCAGGCTTTTAAAAATGCAGACTCTAGTCACAATCTGATTGGTTCGTGCTTATTACTTAGCCCTCCCCTGATTGGATTCTGCTCTTTACAATGTATCATTCCTTGACTGCTCACCCTTCACATTCCGACCTAGTAGACACAGAAGAGCTGCTTTCAATGGCGCTTGTTGCGTTGCTGACCTGTGTGCTTCTGAATTGTATTTTGTACAGTGTGAATGCTGCATACATGTGCAAAGGGAAAATCATTTACTGGTCGCTACAGTTTTGAGATAAAGCCCATGGCTGGAGGCATTATTGTTTGTGCTGATGCACATATGACCAGTGTAGGCAAACATCTACATCATGTGCATTTTCTTCCATTTAGTGCTAACAGAGATGCCGTTGTGAATGATACGAAAACACTAGCGTGGTCAAAGACCATTTTTATTTCGAAAATGCCATTAGTAGTGTGGACATCACCCAAGTTTATACTAAAAAATAATGTTTTACACTTAATTTATACTTAACTACAAAGGTCAATGAACGTCGTTAGCAGGTAGACCACCAGTTATCCATGCGCACATCAGAATATCACTCGTCACGGTGGTTGGGTGGTATTCTTTCCTTGCACTCTGGTTATTTTTTAACATCTTCTTTGGGGATGGTCAGGGCTGGATTTAGACTTGATAAGGCTCTAAGCTATTTGAGACGTGCGGCATTGGGACAAATAATGCTGTAATATATTTAAGTATATATGAAAATTGCTCACTCAGACAATTTGTTTTGGGGGCCCTAAGCTATAGCTTGTGTAGCTTATACGTAAATCCTGCACTGGGGATGGTTACTTTGAGCCATTGGTTATTTTGGCCATTTTACAGATGTGTTTCTTCCTTTTCTGACATATTTCTCTTGGTGGCAATTCTTAGCTTGTTCAGTTTGCTAATTTGTGTAAATAAACAATGTTTTTTTTTGTGACACCATGGGCTCTGGGGGTCTTAGCTCCTATAAACAGATAAAGGCTTTGACTTTCTGTGTGCTTTCTGAATGAAACATTGTTGATAACAAATAATTAGTTTCACCTCTAGAACTTAGGGTACACCTAATATATTATACTGCACTTGAATAGCCAATTAAGGCAAAAAGATATTTTTAGAAATACTCAAGTCAGTATTTTTGCAAGTGGTTAACACATCTGTAATAACTGAGTCTGCTGTCAATTATTTTGAATGATGCTTGTCATTTCAAACTGATCTTTATGAGCCATTTAACATTTCTTGTAATGCTGTTATGTGGATATTCATTATATATGTTGGCAGACAAATATGGAGAGCTATTTATGATATAGATAAACAGATATGCTGTGTTGTCAAGTTCTGCTTTTGTGCATGCAGAATTCTGTTTTATTTCCTAGTTTTTTACCCCCTCTTGTATAACTCAAAGTTTCGGCACCCGACAGGCTACATCCTTTGGTAAACAATGCAGTTGAAATTGATGAAGACCTTCTATTTGTTTGCCAACCTCTTTAAATCAAAGAATGTTTTTGAAAATGATTAAGTCATTGGAGATACCGGTCTAAGCAAATTCCACGTATTATAAAAAGTCTTTAAAAGGCAACTTTCTCTTCAGATGGGGCTGTCTGCCAGCCATGGTCTCATTCTCAAAGATATAACTTCCCTTTCAGCTCACTCTGGACCTGCACATACTATTGAAATGAGAATCCGTTCAATCCTGAGAGGAAATGCTGCAACATTTCCAAAAACAATCTATGGTTATTTCACATTTAACAACCAACAAAAGAACAATTCAAAAGTTATGCCGTTCTCATATGAACTCATACAGAATCTCACTGTTTCCTATAAGGGAAAAAATAAATAAAACACAGGATACTTTTTTACTTCATAACTAAACAAAAATTAGCTTACCTTTAAACACGAAAATTCTTTTGTTTGGAAAAGAATGTTCTTTGCTATGATGATATAAAAATATTGTTCATGAAATTTCTTAAAATTCCATTTATTTGTAACAGTGTTTAAAATTATAGTGTTGCCATCCATTCATCCATTATCCAACCTGCTATATCCCAAACTATAGGATCACGGGGGTCTGCTGGAGCCAATCCCAGCCAACACAGGGCACAAGGCAGGAAACAAAACCCGGCAGGGCGCCAGCCCACCGCAGGGCACGACGCAAACACACACACACACCAAGCACACACTAGGGACAATTTAGAATCGCCAATGCACCGAATCTGCATACATTTTACAAAATTTATGTCTATTACAATTAATATACACAAAAATAAAATGTTATGCTTTTGAAAAAAAATTGCAGATGTGCAACAACAGTGCTGCCTGAGAACAATATTAACGTAAATTCTATGTAGGTTGTTCTTGGAGCTGAATTACACCATGAAAATTAATATTTTGTTCATAATTCTGCACTACTTGCATCTGGCTACTAAGCACGCAGGTTAGTGTGCTTTTAAACTCCGTATAGTGACACAGTATGAGCTCTTCATATTCTTATCTCTGCTTAAGAAAGTGGTATGCCGTGATTGAAAAGAAATTATTCTGCTGCAATGCAGATCTTCAAAACAGAATTTTGTAATTTCTAAACACTATAGCAAAAGGTCACATCGAGCGAATTCTACATAAGCGTTTCAACCGCTTAAACAGCCGCCCCTGGCCTGGTATGTAAGCAAATACCTCAGAACAATTCATTTTAGCAGTGACACGTGCTTACTTTGAGGCTACTTGAAGTAGCCTCCAGAATCTTGATACGCAGGTCTGACACTTCTGAAAGGTTCAGTAAATGTCGGCTTTTAAAGAGCGCAGAACAGGCTGCCATCTGCAATGCGAGGCCCCGGGGCAGCGCCAAGGCTCGGCGCGCTCATCTACGCGCGCTCTTTGCGGGAATGCGCACAATGTGTCTTGGAGGGAGGAAGCTGACATCACGGACGAGACTGCGGGAGGAAAAGTGCGCCTGCAGAAAAAGGCGCCAGTCCGCTGGTGAACATCAACTATCCATCCATCCATTGTCTAACCCGCTGAATCCGAATACAGGGTCACGGGGGTCTGCTGGAGCCAATCCCAGCCAACACAGGGCACAAGGCAGGAACCAATCCTGGGCAGGGTGCCAACCCACCGCAGGGCACACACAAACACACCCACACACCAAGCACACACTAGGGCCAATTCAGAGTCGCCAATCCACTAATGAGCGCTAATACGTGTATGTGCAATGGGCTATCTATCTATCTATCTATCTATCTATCTATCTATCTATCTATCTATCTATCTATCTATCTATCTATCTATGGAAGTGTTTAGATATTTACAAGAGCGGCGTTTGGAGGTGGCAAGTAGGGCGAAACGCATGTCCCGTTCGGGCGGATTTGTCAAGTTATATTCTCCATATGCTGTATATATATATATTTAAGATGCTTCGAACAGGAACCCTTTTAATATCCCTCTTCGAGGTCCAATTCCGTACATGGACGTCTTTGAAACCATTCTACAGGCCGAATATTAATGCAGAAAAACATGTATCGCTAATGATAACCGGCTGCAATGACATCAACGTGAATTATGACTATGACATCCTGCATATCGAGACTCAGAGTATACTTGCAATTTGGGTAGGCTTACTTTTCTAGAAGAGGTCCTGCTAATTTTCGGAAGACACCGCATCCATTTCGCATTTCGTGGTATTGTCATGAATTATGAATAAATATTTTGATAAGGTCCCCGCGTGGGGTTGTGAAGCCCTAGGTACCTGGATATTAGTCTCCATGAGGCACGGGCCCTATTTTATGAATTGGTTTTCTTCGATTCGAAGGTTCGAAGTCCAGGATGTTACCATCACCATCACCGCTATCATCATCATCATTATCGTCATCATCATGGCTGTGACACGAATGCTCTGTGGGTTGGTAGCTTCAGATACACTCTTAAAATACTGGGTCTATATCCTAACTACAGGGTCACGGGGGTCTGCTGGAGCCAAACCCAGCCAAGACAGGAAACAAACCTCGGGCAGGGCACACGCATGACAAAGGACCATTTCGTTCTGCAATTTTTTTTTGTTTTTCATATGATGTTTGATCTTTGGAATTGGAAAAGGACCCTAATATCCATCCATCCATTTTCTGACCCTGGTTAATTAATTTCTAGCTAACCTATCCGTGCAACACTGACTACTGTAACAGGACCATTTTAAATGTCGCTTTATTGGTTTACGCGATTCCTCATTGGATTATCGCTTGACAAAGAACCATTTCATTCTGGAAAGAGTTCTTTGCTGGTGAATTTGGGACATTGTGCTTTAAAAATGTTTCTAATATGTGAGGGGAAATACACACACACACACACACACACACACACACACACACACACACACACACATATATATATATATATATATATATATATATATATATATATATATATATATATATATATATATATATATATATATATATATATAGGCTGCAGCAGGAAGCTGACAGATCAAAAATCCTGAATGTGGTGTAGGCAGCAAGAATCCTTTTACAATCAGTAACCTATTGGCATTTCATAAATCTGTTATCATCTCTGTTCATGGTTATTATTAGAATCTGTTACGGATCTAAATAAAGTATTTGTGGAACATTCACTTTGGCTCCTTTATTGTTAAGAGTGTAAGTTCGCGTTATGTAAATGATCGACTTTTAAATTGTAAATGAGTGTGAGTGTGACCTACGATGAAGTGGCATCCGCAATACAACTCTGGTAACGGATAAGAAGTTTAGAAAAAATACAAAAGTGTGGATGGATGGATGAATCGATTGATGATCGTCAATACATACTATAAAATGTCGAATCCATTTTAGAATTTAAGAAAAAGGGGCAAATTATATTAATATTATTCGTCATGCGTTGAACTTCACGCAGTGTTCCAAAGACGCGTAGAAAAAAGATGAGATGTATTGAGTAAAAAAAGACAAGCAAATTATACTCTCAGTAGTCTCTAATCCATATCATAGCACATTCAAAAAAATTAAATACCAAAGTGCTACCTCGGAGAATGCCACAGGTGAATCGTTTTTGGTTCAATTTGGTTAGGTCAATGTGAATGTTTATAAAAGTCGCACATGAATTCTCTTCTCTCTGTGTCGGATGTTCATTATTGTGTCCTTGACCAAATACACCTAATAGCAGGGGTGTCAAACTCAGATCCTGCAGGGGCGCAGTGTACTTTTAAAAATCAAATGGTTCTTCAGAGCAATGCCATATAGCAAAACCATTTTTGGAGCCCAAAGGAACCACCCACATGAACTTTCTAGAATTAACCTTTATTTATCAGTTAAAGGCTCCATAAACTAGATGAGAACAGATTTATAAAACAGCAAGGGGTTTCTGATTGAAAGCATTCTTACTGCATACAAACACAAAGGCTAAATTCAAGTTTTCTTGATCGGTTCATATCCGGATAAGTAGCCTTTACATTAACGATTTTTGTTTTGTCTCATTTTAAGAACCTTTTCAAAGCCCCCCAAAAACTAAATTCATAAGCAAAGAACACTTCCCAGAATGAAAAGGTTCTCCTTCAGAGCGATCCCAGAAGGTTTGGTTCCCAAAAGAACCATCCGTGTAGAACCCTTAATTAGCAAGTTCCATAAATAGCCATGAAAAGACGAGAACAGATTTATGAAATACCAATGGCTTTCAGCGTTTTAAAAGGTCTCTGGCTGCAGGCAATAACGCTAGATTCAGGTTCTCTTCATCGGTCAGCATCCATAGGTAGCCTGCTGTACATTAAAGATTTCTGTTTTGTCCATGTGCTGTATTAGGAGTCATTTCAAAGTCCAAAAAGCCAGTTTCATGTGCAGATAAACCCTTTACCGAATGAAATGCTTGTTTTTGTGTCAAGCCAAAGGTTCTACGCGGAATCACTGCACGCAGAAATGGGCCATTTCGGAGTCGTTAATTGTTTTTAAGGTTGCACGCCACTTGCTTTATTGCAGGCTCTGTGCTGGATGTCCAATGGGACCTGAGGATTTATGAAAATCGTTGTTCGCCGAATTTTCTTAAGCAAACGGATTATATTTTGGATCAATAAACGTTTTTAAAATAAACTATGCTTAAGATGCCTTAAACAATAAGGGGGCGTTTGAAAGTAACTAGGACTGCTAGAGCAGCATAAACTATCAATGTTCTTGCATTTGATGAAGAGTATAATTATTTCAGCTTAACAACGAAGCTCTCTTTGCTCAACGCGCCACAAACCAAAGTTTCATTTCGTATGGCGCT